>NC_138524.1:31894464-32064464 GCF_000230855.2 Cajanus cajan | reverse complement strand
ATCAAAATAAGATGAAGAAGCTTGCACTGCATCTGGGACCAATGCCCAAGCCATCAAAAGTTGAGGTTCACCACTATAAAGGAGTAAACTTGGACTGGCAACAAGACCCGGTCAAAGCACTACAACACACTAAAGATGATGCTGAAAATATCTATCATAACTTCATGCATAAGTGCGGTCAAGAGGCAAGTTTTTTTGGTCTCTCAAACGAAGAAAAGGCCAAAACTCTCATGTTGCGTGGGTATCACTGGATGACCCAATGCAAAGTGATGCACTTCAGCGACACATCTATTGCCTTTCTTCATAGATGATGTGGACCTGATCTTGATGCTCTCAACAAAAGATACCTCATTCATTCTTCACTATTGAATCTCGATTTATATAAGAATGAATGGAAGGCGGTCACAGACACCTGGCACAAGGTAGAATATCAATGGTGCAAGGACATTCCACCATGGAAACCAAGTATGCCTATGCCTTGCAGTGCTCCCTCCAAAGTTGCACAATCTGGATTCTAAACGTCTAAGCCTATCTCTGCCAAGCCAATCTCAGCGTTTGCTCCTCTTGACAACATTCCATCTGCTTCTGGACAATCGCCACCATATGTCTCCATAAAATCTTTTAATGAATTTAAAGTTGATCTAAACAGAAAATTTGACAGCTTGTTTAACTTGATTGCTTCCAAGCTTTCCAAAGATCAACCTCCTTCTGGATGATCATATTGAGGAAGATACGACAGCCCATGTAAGATGTGTCACATTAGGAAGAAAAAAAACCATGTGTACTTTTGTTTGAACATTCATTTTGTACACATTTATCATTTCATTCAATACACAATTTCTTTTTCATCACATTTCAAATTTCTTAAGTATCTTATTGTTTTATTAGATTGGTTTCTCACATTTTTTTTGATGATTACAAAGGGGGAGAAATAAAAGAAATAAAAATTAATTAAATTAGTCAAATATGAATCAAATACATTTCTAAGGAATAATCAAGTAAAGGGGAGAGCATATAATAAAGGGGGAGAGTTTTAGCACATTGGATAATATCACTACTACAAGACACGTTTTCTACACCGGTTCTGTGAAGCCATCTACATCGGTTCTGAAACCGATGTAGAATAGAGTGACGTAAAAAATATACAGATTTTTACATCGATTCTGAGAACCGATGTAGTCCATCGTGCTCCAGTCGCTCTTCAGCTATAAGATCGCCTCCGTTAGGCAGTCCTGGAACTCACCGCCGCTGTCGCCACCCGCCGAAACGGACCTTGGCATTCGCGACGATGGTCGGACTCTTTTTAATGTTTTGGAAAATGATGGATTGTTAGAACGACTTATTCTCAAACTGAGACCTCATCGAACTAACAATTTTATTAAATGATTCACCAATCCATGTTATTCCCAAGCGGGACCCTCCATGGACTAGTGGTTTTCGCAAAAAGAAGGGTTCTTGGAGTCGCCACCAATGTTTTACTCAAAACATTGGAAAAAGGGATAAGGCAATTGATTTTCGCAAATCAACCTTGGCCATTACAACCAGAGTTGGGTAAGGAAGTCGGTTACGTGCGGGGAAGGTGTTAGCACCCCACAACGCCCCTTTCGGGTTCCCTATGACGGATTATTTCATAAATAACAGTGTAAAATTACTAAATTACCCCTATTTATTATAAACGGCTATGAATAAGATATCTACATGACGAATAAATTAAACATGCGATGTAACAATCAGAAAGCAGTAAAAGGAAGGATTTTGAAGAAGAAACCTTTGAAGCGTGCTTTTATATATTCAAATGTTAGGAGGCTTTTTGGCGCTCCCTCCCACTACACGCTCGCTCACTCCTTCCCTAAAAATTAATCTTTACTATGGAAATCAAAAAGATTTCCCTTCGACTTGTTCGAATTCTCAAGCTAAATGCTCAGAACTCAAGAACTTCGTCGGATCGGCTCTCGGAGAGATTCCTAGGGCAGAACACTGCTCAAAAACCCTAGAATACTCAAGAAGAGAGTCCAAGAAGTGTGGAAAAGTGTGAAATGACGTCCAAATGACGTCCTATATATAGGAGTGAGGCGCAGTACGGCCTCTGACATCAATACGGCCCGTACTGAAGTTCAAAAACTTCAGTACGGCCGTATTGGGTTTCGGTACGGCCGTACTGAAGTTCAAAAACTTCAGTACGGCCGTATTGGGTTCAGTACGGCCGTATTGTAGTTCAAAATGTTCAGTACGGCCGTACTGAACTTCTAGGAGGCCGTATTGAGCTTCAATTCTCCCACATCTTTATTTTAAGCTACTCTAAGACCTCTAAACCTACAGATAATCATCCTAGGGTCTTCCAGGAGTCCTTCTGGCTGACTTTCCTTCGGTCTTCGAGAGTCTTCGAGTCTTATTTCCGACCCGGACAATTTTAGGGGTCTACAGCTGCCCCCCCTTTACTTAGTCAAACGACTTTTTAGTGTACCGGTTGACAAGTAAAGGAGTTGACCCAATTGTCCGGGGAATAAGCCATCCTTCTGACTTGTAGTGTCTTCCGGTGGAAAATTGTTGAGTAGCCTCTCCAGGTTGAGTACCGCCTCTCCAGGCTCTGCTTCCGTTGCTTCTGACGACGTTAGCAGTTACACACCTCCGTTGTTTTTGACGACGTTGGTGGCTGAGTACCGCCTCTCCAGGCTTAGCTTCACTCGACGCCCGAGCTGGAAGCTGCATACCTCCGTGTTTCTGATCACTTCGGTAGCGTGAGTACCGCCTCTCCAGGCTCAACTTCGCTCGCCGCCCGAGCTGGAAGTTGTATACCTCCGTGCTTCTGAACACTTCGGTAACGTGAATACCGCCTCTCCAGGCTCTACCTTGGTGTTTCTGACAACCTCAGTAGTGTGAGTACCGCCTCTCCAGGCTTAGCTTCGCTCGCCGCCCGAGCTGGAAGCTGCATACCTCCGTGTTTCTGATCACTTCGGTAGCGTGAGTACCGCCTCTCCAGGCTATACCAGCGTGTTCTTGACAACCTCACTGGCAGTTGCATACCTCCGTGTTCTTGACAACCTCGGGGTAGCCGAGTACCCGCCTCTCCAGGCTATACCAGCGTGTTCTTGACAACCTCACTGGCAGTTGCATACCTCCGTGTTCTTGACAACCTCGGGGTAGCCGAGTACCGCCTCTCCAGGCTATACCAGCGTGTTCTTGACAACCTCACTGGCAGTTGCATACCTCTGTGTTCTTGACAACCTTGGTAGCGTGAGTACCGCCTCTCCAGGCTTAGCTTCGCTCGACACCCGAGCCGGAAGCTGCATACCTCCGTGTTTTTGACGACGGGGTAGTGTGAGTACCGCCTCTCCAGGCTTAGCTTCGCTCGACACCCGAGCCGGAAGCTGCATACCTCCGTGTTTTTGACGACGGGGTAGCGTGAGTACCGCCTCTCCAGGCTTAGCTTCGCTCGACACCCGAGCCGGAAGCTGCATACCTCCGTGTTTGTGACGACGGTGGCAGTGTGAGTTTGCCCTCTCCAGGGTTAGCTTCGCTCGACACCCGAGCCGGAAGCTGCATACCTCCGTGTTTGTGACGACGATGGCAGTGTGAGTTTGCCCTCTCCAGGGTGAGTATTAGTCGTCGCCTCTCCAGGCTCGTGCATACCTCGGTGCTTCTGACAACCTTGGTAGCGTGAGTTTGCCCTCTCCAGGGTTAGCTTCGCTCGACACCCGAGCCGGAAGCTGCATACCTCCGTGTTTTTGACGACGGGGTAGTGTGAGTACCGCCTCTCCAGGCTTAGCTTCGCTCGACACCCGAGCCGGAAGCTGCGTACCTCCGTGTTTGTGACGACGGTGGCAGTGTGAGTTTCGCCTCTCCAGGCTCTACCTTGGTGTTTCTGACGACCTCGGTAGCGTGAGTTTGCCCTCTCCAGGGTTAGCTTCGCTCGCCGCCCGAGCTGGAAGCTGCATACCTCCATGTTTCTGATCACTTCGGTAGCGTGAGTACCGCCTCTCCAGGCTTAGCTTCGCTCGCCGCCCGAGCTGGAAGCTGCATACCTCCGTGTTTCTGATCACTTCGGTAGCGTGAGTACCGCCTCTCCAGGCTTAGCTTCGCTCGCCGCCCGAGCTGGAAGCTGCATACCTCCGTGTTTCTGATCACTTCGGTAGCGTGAGTACCGCCTCTCCAGGCTCTGCTTTGGTGTTTCTGACAACCTAGGCAGTTGAGTTTGCCCTCTCCAGGGTCTGCGGTTTGCCCTCCCCAGGGTTGCGTACCTCCGTGCTTCTATTCACTTTGGTAGCGTGAGTTTGCCCTCTCCAGGGTCTGCGGTTTGCCCTCCCCAGGGTCTGCCTCCGTGTTCTTGACGACGTTGGCAATGTGAGTTTGCCCTCTTCAGGGATTTGTGATGATTTTGTCTCCACAGTCCACGATGCTGCTTCGACGGTTTGTTTTTGATTTTGGTGCCGCTGAGGGCTGGATAACGCAGGGATCCGTCTAGGGGATGTGCAGTTACTCATAGGTTCTTGTGTCCCAACTTTCCATTGCGTAGTTGGTGCCCACTGGGGAATTTCTGATTCCTTGGGGGTGCAGACACAAAGATGCTCCTTTTGAGGTGAGCGATGCCTTATGATTGGCTGACGTCCTTTTGACGTTGGTGGAGTATCCCGGTTATCCTTATTCGGGTGACTCTTTTTGATTTTCTAGTTTTATTGCCTCTACGTAGGCTGTTATCCACTAGGGGATTCTATCGTATGATTTCGTCTCCACAGTCCACGATGCTGCTTCGACGGTTGTCTTTTATTTTGATGCCGCTGAGGGCTGGATAACGCAGGGATCCGTCTAGGGGATGTGCAGTTACTCATAGGTTCTTGTGTCCCAACTTTCCATTGCGTAGTTGGTGCCCACTGGGAAATTCTGATTCCGTGGGGATGCAGACACAAAGATGCTCTTCCTGAGGTGAGCGATGCCTTATGATTGGCTGACGTCCTTTCGACGTTGGTGGAGTATCCCGGTTATCCTTATTCGGGAGTCTCTTTTGATTTCTTGGTTTTGTTGCCTCTGCGTAGGCTGTTATCCACTGGGGGATTTTGTCGTTAATTTTGATTAGCCTCTTCTGTTAGGCGGATCATCTTGACGTTCAATGATTGGCTGAATGCCGAATTCCGCTTGGGGAATGATTATTGATCTTTTTTTTTTTTTTTTTTTTTTGATTTTCTCTTTTTGAAGGAGTGCCTCTGAGTAGGCGAATGATCTTGATGTTCAGTGTTCGGCTGAGTGCCGGATTCCGCTTGGGGAATGGTTATTGATCTTTTCAATTTTTTTCTCTTTTTGAAGGGGTGCCTCTGAGTAGGCGAATGATCTTGATGTTCGGTGTTCGGCTGAGTGCCGGATTCCGCTTGGGGAATGGTTGTTGATGTTTTTGATTTTTTTTTTTTTTTTTTTTTTTTTTTTTTTGAAGGAGTGCCTCTGAGTAGGCGAATGGGGATTGAAGATCTTATGTATCCCAGAGTATTATTTAGAAAGCCTCTTCAGGCTTAGCTTCACTCGTCGCTCGAGTTGGAAAGCTATCTTCCACTGAGGAAGTCAAAGTCCTTTGACTCGGATATTCTGTTCAGATGATCATGCTTCCATTGGGGAATCTTGCTGATCTTGTTTTGATAGCTCTTACTGGGGATTTGATCCACGAGAGTGAGCTGAGAAGTCTCTGGGGAGTATTATTTCGACAAGCCTCTCCAGGCTCAGTTATTCTGTACAATTTGTTGAGTATTATTTCGGCAAGCCTCTCCAGGCTCAGTTATTCTGTACGATTGAGGAGTATTATTTCGGCAAGCCTCTCCAGGCTCAGTTATTCTGTACGATTGGGGAGTATTATTTCGGCAAGCCTCTCCAGGCTCAGTTATTCTGTACGGTGAGGGAGTATTATTTCGGCAAGCCTCTCCAGGCTCAGTTATTCTGTACGATGGGGGAGTATTATTTCGGCAAGCCTCTCCAGGCTCAGTTATTCTGTATGATGAGGGAGTATTATTTTGGCAAGCCTCTCCAGGCTCAGTTATTCTGTATATTTGTTGGATTTTCTGAATTTTGCCCTTTTTTCGTTGATTTCGGCTTTTTCTGTTGGAGGGATCTCAAACACACTCACAGATGAAGTATGCAGAGGAATGAAGATGTTGTGATGAATGAGAATGGGCCAATACGGGCCGTATTGAATTCAATACGCCCGTATTGGTGTGGACGTTATGGCCAATGCTGCCGTATTCATTTCGGTACGCCCGTATTGAGTTGAAAATTTGTTCATAACCCTAATTTTAGTACGGGTGTACTGAACATGGTACGGGCGCATTGTTTTTTCTGAAGTTTATATTTTTTGTTTTTTTGTTTTTTTGTTTTTTTGTTTTTTTTGTTTTTTTTTGTTTTTTTTGTTTTTTTTTTGTTTGTTTTTTCAATAAACAGAGAATAAGTGATCTTCCAGTACACCTATCATCTGTATGCATGTATGCGGTATGATGCACCTAATTCTATTTGATTCATTTTTCAAAAGAATTAACCGATGCGTTTCTCTGTTTGAATTTTGCCATTCCTCCAGACGGGCTGTGCGATGCCGATTTCTGTAACCGAGGAATGATGCGTGTTATATCGAGATGGGCGTCATCAACCCAGTGATCCTCCCCTTCCTTTAGAAGACGTGTCAACCCTCCTATTGACCACTATATCTCCATGTTTCCACTAGATTATCCTAAAATCGTTTGGGACAAGAGAGAAAAGAAAGGAAAGATATTTTTGTTCTGAAGTTTGTGTTTTAGAGGGGATTTATTTTTCAAAAATGGTTTTTGTAAGAATGGTTGGCCAAGGTAGGCTCATGTGTTTAGGCTTGTTTGATTAAACACTTATGAAGTTAAGAAAGTCTTGTTATTTGACGTTGTGATTTGACAACTTAGATAGCTTTCCTTGAACCTTTCTTTTTGAATTCGGTTCATGGTACCATCATGGGTTTCTTTTGCTTTTTTGATTGTCCTTATTTTTGCCTAAAACACCCCTTTGTGGCGTCTTAGCGGACCTTTGTTTTTGTTCATTTTTGCAACCCTAACTTTTGCCTAGGTCACCCTTTCGTGGGATTCCTAGCGGGTCTTTTGCTCTTATTTTTGCGCAGCCCCCTTTTTGGGTTTCCTGCCGAGCTTCTTTTATTTTAAAGGATTTCTTTTTATCCATGATGGCACTTGTCGAGGCCAAGGGAAGGTGTTCCAAGTTGTCACACACACTTCCACATAAAAATGATGCGGGTTTATTATTATTAAGACGATTTTAACCTCATTCATGTTTATTCAAACAGGGTTAAAATTAATGTGGTTTAGAAATTTATTGTAAGCAAGAAAAGAAGCAATAAGAAATAATAAAGAATGATTTTATTATAATTCTAGAGGAAACATGTGCCCTATCGAGGCTCGGGGGTCGGGCTGTCCCCGAGGAGTAATCTCTAATAGTCATCAGGTCTATACATCCCTATTGGAAGGAGAAAAGCACTTGATGACGACGACCGGCCTTGACGCTTGTGAACCGGCCTTCCTAAAGATCTGGCTTAAAGAACGTCAAGAAGGATCTTGGTTCCTCTTCGTCCTTTGATCTTTATTAGGGTTGTATCCTAACCCTTGTTTCCCCGGATTATCCTTGATAATGGGTAGCTCGGGAATTCCTTGGGAGTCCTTGCCAAGTCCTTGTCCCGGCAAGTATCCATTCTTGGTGAGCATATGGGCTACCTTCTTCATTTCTCGGGGAAACGTTTCGACATTGGCAATCTCCAATGCTTGGAAGGCGGTTTCTAGAGCTTCCTCTGCTTCATCCACATAAGGTATGGCAGATGGCTTGCTGATGAGTATGTCATCTTCAGCTTGTACGGTCACCAGCTTGTCATCCACTATGAATTTGACTTTCTGGTGGAGCGTAGAGGGAACAACTTTCGCATCATGAATCCAAGGTCGGCCGAGGAGACAGCTGTATGCAGGAGTAATGTCCATCACTTGAAATTTGACGTTGAAGATGGTGGGTCCAATTTGGATTGGGAGATTGACTTCTCCCACCACTTCTCTTTTAGAACCGTCGAAAGCTCGGACGATCATGTTGCTCGGGCGCATTTGGATTCCCTTGATTGCCACTTGCTCGAGCGTTCTTTTTGGCATCACATTCAAGGAAGATCCATTATCCACCAAGACTTTAGCGATGTGGTATTCCTTGCACTTTACAGAGATGTGCAAGGGCTTGTTATGATTTGGTCCCCCAGCGGGGATTTCTTCATCGGTGAAAGTGAGGTGATCATTAGCCGTGATGTGACTAACAATCCCCTCAAACTTGTCTTGGGAGATAGTGTGCGACACATATGCCTCATTCAAGACTTTCAACAGAGCTTGCCGATGCGGTTCGGAGCATAGGATCAACGACAACAGAGTAATCTTTGCTGGCGTTCTATGAAGTTGATTCACGATGGAGTAGTCGCTCTGTCGGATAAACTTTAACAGCTCATCTGTCTCCTCCTCGGATTCTTTATTTTCCTCGGTTTTCTCTTCTTTTTCTTTCCCTTTATTCTTGGGAGCTTTGTCATGAAGATCTTCGGGAGTGTAGATCCTGCCACTCCTAGTCATGCCCCCAAGTCCAGCGATGTTGGAGATATCGCTGTCGGCAGAAGAATGGATGTCGTATATCCATGACACAACCTTATTTGATTCGTAGGGAAAAAGTCTTTGAGTAGTGATCCTTGACGGTGTCGGACCTTCCCCTTTATTCGTCTTGATTACCAACAACGGAGTTGATGTGCGTTCGCTTGGCGCGGTTGTTGGCTTGTATTTAATAACAAATGGCGTGCGATCCATCTTGAACATACGCATCGATTAATTCTTTCTTTTTATTAATGTTTATTAATGAATTACTAGGAGGGATGTATGAAATGCAAACCTAGATCCCTCCATGATCTTTGATAAGAATGCATGATATGAGATGATGGCGATGAATATGCATGCATTGTGTTTATTCAACTAAGCATTATCATGTTTTTAGGATGTCCCTAAGCATGATATTGCTTGGTTTGGATAAATAACCCTTTTTTTCTTTTTTTTGGGTATTTTGTTTTTTTTATTTTATTATTTTTTTGGGTGAAAAGGGAAACTACCTATATGAATGTGATGAAGGTAGATGTTAACACCATGTAATGGAAGATTCTTATTCCTATTTATTCTTATTTTAAAAAGGAATGTTGTATGTTTAAAGAATGCAACGTATGCTCAAACAATGTCACATAAACAATGCACAAACAATTCACTCATCCACGAACAGTCACGAGCGAATCACGAGGTAGGGGTATCCTGCAGAAAAGTGCATATTTAAGGAGGTTCTAACTGTTCTCACTGGTCTGAGGCCCCCAAGGTGCCCCCATTATAGGGACCCAATTCCTCTCGTCGTAAGTCGATGGAAAGTTCCAACGCACTGTCGGACTTGAGTTCATGGTTATCACCTTGAGTGATGTTTTCCGACAACGGTCTACGGGCACCTATAGACCCATTCGACAACCGGCCGTACTAACATCCACTCCCTATGGCTTTCCACTCATGCCCCCGGGTATAGAGGGAACTGTTGTGTGCAAAGGTTCGTGTGCAGTTTGTATTTCAAACAATTGCGGAAATTTAAACATACAACAGTTATTAAAGCCAAATAGATAAAACATGTTATCATACAAGTAAGGGGTAATGATGTAATTTTAAACTATTATTTTTAGAAACAATCCATCACTAAATGGGACTGACTCTCGAGGCTTCCCCAGCAGAGTCGCCATCTGTCGCCACCCGCCGAAACGGACCTTGGCATTCGCGACGATGGTCGGACTCGTTTTAAATTTTGAAAAGTGGTGGATTCTTAGAACGACTTATTCTCAAACTGAGACCTCATCGAACTAACAATTTTATTAAATGATTCACCAATCCATGTTAATCCCAAGCGGGACCCTCCATGGACTAGTGGTTTTCGCAAAAAGAAGGGTTCTTGGAGTCGCCACCAATGTTTTACTCAAAACATTGGAAAAAGGGATAAGGCAATTGATTTTCGCAAATCAACCTTGGCCATTACAACCAGAGTTGGGTAAGGAAGTCGGTTACGTGCGGGGAAGGTGTTAGCACCCCACAACGCCCCTTTCGGGTTCCCTATGACGGATTATTTCATAAATAACAGTGTAAAATTACTAAATTACCCCTATTTATTATAAACGGCTATGAATAAGATATCTACATAACGAATAAATTAAACATGCGATGTAACAATCAGAAAGCAGTAAAAGGAAGGATTTTGAAGAAGAAACCTTTGAAGCGTGCTTTTATATATTCAAATGTTAGGAGGCTTTCTGGCGCTCCCTCCCACTACACGCTCGCTCACTCCTTCCCTAAAAATTAATCTTTACTATGGAAATCAAAAAGATTTCCCTTCGACTTGTTCGAATTCTCAAGCTAAATGCTCAGAACTCAAGAACTTCGTCGGATCGGCTCTCGGAGAGATTCCTAGGGCAGAACACTGCTCAAAAACCCTAGAATACTCAAGAAGAGAGTCCAAGAAGTGTGGAAAAGTGTGAAATGACGTCCAAATGACGTCCTATATATAGGAGTGAGGCGCAGTACGGCCTCTGACATCAATACGGCCCGTACTGAAGTTCAAAAACTTCAGTACGGCCGTATTGGGTTTCGGTACGGCCGTACTGAAGTTCAAAAACTTCAGTACGGCCGTATTGGGTTCAGTACGGCCGTATTGTAGTTCAAAATGTTCAGTACGGCCGTACTGAACTTCTAGGAGGCCGTATTGAGCTTCAATTCTCCCACATCTTTATTTTAAGCTACTCTAAGACCTCTAAACCTACAGATAATCATCCTAGGGTCTTCCAGGAGTCCTTCTGGCTGACTTTCCTTCGGTCTTCGAGAGTCTTCGAGTCTTATTTCCGACCCGGACAATTTTAGGGGTCTACAGCCGCTAAGGTTGCCAATGCACTGCGCCACGCCTCGCATGTCACCGGAGCCACTCACCTTGAAGATCCCGCCGCTACTAGAGAGGCTGGTGAGCATGGCGTCACGGCTGGCCATGGCGTCAGAGTTGTAGCTAATGGAGGGCCCACACTTCTTGAGCACCACTGCCTTGTCCTGGACGCCAAGAAAGGTGGCATTATCGTACTTGACGAAGCAGCCGTCAAGCTGCACGACGCTGCCACAGGTCTGGCGGAAGATGTTGCAAGCGCGCGTGATGGCTCGCGCGACGTAGGTGGAACAGTCTGGCATGGCGAGGTCACCGCGTCCTCCTGCGTGGAAGATGTTCTCACCGATTGCAAGTCTCACAAGGTTGTGGTGAAGGGAGAAAAGGAGGATCCGGTGAAGGTTCTAGAGAGAGTGTAGAGAAAGAGCCACCGAAAGGTGGAGCTTCTCTCTCCGATCCCAAAGCTAGCGGCGGAGGAAGAGAAAGAGAAGTCGGAGGCAGAGCAGCCGGAGGTGAAGAAGAAGGAAAAGCCTCCGGTGGAGGAATGACGTTGAGGGAGGGTTAGGGTTTTGGATTTGGTGAATCTGAGAATTAGGATCACTGAATGAATGTTTGTTTGGTTTCTCAATTCTAAATTGTTTAATGGGTGAACCGATGTAGATCTATTTATAATTATTTACAAAATTGTCACCGCGTATTCAATACTACATCGGTCCCACTAAAAACGATGTAGAATACTCAATATTTACATCGGTCCCAGCCATAACTGATGTAAATATGCTTTATATTATATACTTATTTACAAAAATGCCACCGCATTTAATTTCTACATCGGTTTTACCTAAATCGATGTAGAATTGATGATGTTAAATAGTAACTTTCTAGTAGTGTATGCAGCTTGCGAATTGCTCGGATTTAGAGTTTTGTCCTGGTTTAGAAGATTTAATTTTATTTGAAACAATTAATTTTATCAATTACACTTGTCATCATCAAAAAGGGTGAGATTGTTACGTCAAACGAAAACAAAGCACTTCCCAGCAATGTTTTGAATGAGACAAATATAATACATATTGTTGTTACTAACAAAAAGTGTAGTAGTGTTTTAGATATGTATAAGAGTAGGAAAAGCCAAAATATGAAGCAAGGAAAAGCAAAACAAGGGTCTGACTAAACAAACATATGCATCAGACGACACAAGACAACAGATGAAAGCGTCACATAAACAAGACAAGAAGCAATAAACGGAAGTCAACAAGACTCAAAAAAAAGTTGGTCAATACTCATAAGAAAGTGGGTTTGGAAAACTTTATAAATAGTTTTCACACTTCGAAACAAGTACTGAGAGAAAACAAAAAACAAAAGAGAGTATACCACTGATTTTGTGAAGTCTTTGTGACCTTCTTCGAGTGTTTTCTTTGTGAAACCAAGAATAAAAATATTTTGTAAAATGCTTTGAGAGAAAACATCATCATCACTACATTCTTGGAAGATAAGGTTGAGATTTTTCAAGAATTCACAGTCTGATTTGTTCAGCTTCCAGGTGAATTCGTTCCTTTAACTCTTTGTGTAATGTGTAAAGAAATCTTGAGTAAGTGTCTCAAGTGGTAAGGAATTCTTGTAGTGGGTTTCTACAAGAAGTGTTTTCTTGGGTGCAAGAAAGTGTCTATCTTGAGTGTTGAAGTGTGTGCATGTGTGGTATGCTTGTAAAACTTCTTCATTGAGATAGTGAAACAAATCTTGATTAGGTTATGATTACGAACTAGATGTAGGTCACATGTGGAGTGGCTGAACCAGGATAAAAAACTTTGCACTCTCCTCTCATCCTTATCTCTTGTATTGATTAATCTTTATTTGAATTTTATAATGAATGATTCTGAGTAATTTGCTTGCATGGTTAAAACTAATTAAAAGTGAATATTGTCATTGTATACATGTTATTTTGAGAGTTGATTCAATAAAGATTAACCAAGAACACATAAAAGTCATTCCCATATACAAGTGATTCAATATACTTCTTTGAAAAGTGTCTTAGAAAAGTTTTGAATTAAATAAAGATCCTTAAACTCTAAAAAAAAAATTTAAGTGTCATTAAGTCCAATTGACCCCCCTCTTGGATTGAGCCATTCTTTTCTATCATTTAGTATCTAGAGCAAGGTTCTTTACTGTTAATCAAGATTTAAAAAATGGCCAACAGTAACCTACCTTATGGTGAGGGTGTTTCTATTCGTAGACCTTCTGTTTTCAATGGAGAAAATTATGTTTATTATTGGAAAATTAGAATAAGAATTTTCATTGAAGAATTGACATTGCTATATGGGATGCAATTGAAAGAGGACCCATTATTCCTATGACTAAGGATAGTGATGGGAAGAGAGAAAAAAATTGGAGTGAGTGGAGTGATGATGAGAAAAAGAGAGCTCAATATGATTATAGAGCAAATAACATTATAATATCTGCATTGTCTATTGATGAGTTTTTTTTTATAATTTCTCAATGCAAGTTATCCAAAGAAATGTGGGACACACTACAAGTTACTCATGAAGGAACAAGTGATGTAAAAAGATATAGGAAACATACTCTCATAAGAGAATATTAATTGTTAAGAATGAATCATGGTGAATCAATTTCTGATTTTCAAAAACGCTTTACACATTTGATAAATCACCTTATTGATCTTGGCAGGAAATTTGAGGAAGAAGAATTAAACTTGAAGGTTCTACAATGCTTGGACAGATCTTGGCAAGCTAAGGTTACTGCAATAGAAGAATCAAAGGACCTAACCTCATTAACACTTACAACTTTCTTTGAAAAGCTAAAAGAACGTGAGCAAAAGTTGCACATATTTGATGAAAATGAACTGCAGGATAAAAAGGGAAAAGGAGTATCTCTTAGAGCCTTAAAATTAGTCAAGGGCAAAGCGAAATGTAAAGATTCAAGATCTGAAGATTCTGATTCAGAGAATTTCAATTTGCTGGTGAAAAAGTTCAGCAAGTTTCTAAGAAGGATAAAGAGATCTCCATTCAAGTTAAACAAGAGGGAAACTAAGAAAGATGAAGGGAGAACGTCTTTTTATACTTGCTTTAAATGTGGAAAATCTGGCCATATAAAAGTTGAATGCCCCAATCTCCTAAAGAAGCAATAAGAGGAGAAGAAAGGAAAGAAAAATAAAAAAGGAAAAAGAGCCTACGTAGCTTGCGAAAATAATGATCCGAGTTCAACAAGCAGTGAATCTAAATCTGAGGAAGTCAACCTATGTTTGATGGCTGGAGTTGATCAAGATAACATTGTAAGTGATTATGATCTTGTGTCTAATCCTGGTTATGATCAACTTCAAGAAGCTTTTACTCAAATTCATAATGAAGTTGTGAATTTAGATGCTTTAATCACTAAGCTAAAAAGAAAATTGTCATGGTATGAAAATGATTTGATTAAAGCTGAACAAGAGCTTGAAAACTTGAAAATTGAACATGAAAATTTGCAAACAATTTTGAATTTCAATGAAGCTCATTATGAAACCTCCTCTTCTTCAAAAGCTGAATGTGAAAGTTGCAAAGTTTTAAAAAGAGAAAATGCTGATTTGAAAAATTCTCTTGCAAAATTCACAAATGGAAATGCAAATTTGAATATTATTTTGCTAGGGATCACATTCCATGTAACCTAGGCAAAAGTTAGGGCGCTAAAGTAGCAACCTGAGTCAAAAATCGAAAAGCGATTCAGAGAGGATCATCTAACCAAAGCGCAATCCCAAGTCATCACCCAACTTTCCAAAACAATTCTAAAATCACAACTTCTCTATAACAAACAAGTTTTGTTTAATAACGCTAAACACTAAAGCCTACCTTAGCCAACCATTCTTTTAAAAAAAACCTTTTTTTTGAAAAAATCCCTTCAAACAAACCTTTTGAAAAAAAAGAGTATACAAACATCCCTTTCTTTCTTTTCTTTTGACCCCTATGGCATTAGAGCGGTACCAAAAAGATACTTAAAAATGCATAGTGAATACTCACATAGGGAGAGACTGAGACATCCCTGAATGAAGTCTAGAGATGTTTGACTACACATTGATTAGATGAATAAGAAGCAATTAAAAACCTTTGGTTCAAAGGAATGTGTCTTGGTAATAATCAAAAATGGCACAAACAAGAAAGGAATTGTCAACGTTAACCATAACGCGTACAACTTAATTTCCCGACATTAAAATTTGAATTGCATTTTTAGGAATAAAACATGAGCATAAATTGTATTGCATCTATATGCTGTAGGAGCATATAGAAGAGTGTTAAACAAAAAAATATTTTATAAAAATAGAAGAAAAAAAAGATAATAAAAAGGGAAACCCATTCCTATCTTGCATTTTTGTTGCATACACGCATCCATGCATTTACTTGTTGTGGGTCAAAGAAAGTCATCAAGCCAAAGCACTCGTAAGAAGCTCAACAGTCAAGAAAGGCTTCAAGAGCTGAAGCCATGTCAAAAGTAAAGTTATTCTTTGTGGAATGGGCCAAATAAGCAAGCCTATAAGCATGAAGAGGCCATCGCGCCTTACTCTTTAAGTGAAGTAAGAATGATCAAAGAGATTGCCAATACCAGGAATGGTTATCGCCAAAGCCAGGAGTGGCTTTCAAAATAATACTTATCACAAACACCATCGACATTATCCCCCAACAAAAGAACGACAATTTTCTGCCCACCAACACATGGGAACTACCCATCATACATCCCCCTACAAGCAAGGATAAGGACCCCCCACAACACCAATCCCATTAGTACAGGCAAGTCAGCCTTCTCAAGCGAAGCAAAGATATGTGGAGCCAATGAATCTACCACAAAAATATTCAACCACATCAACATGCCATACCATGCAAATGCTCCACCCCGACAACTCCAACAAGAAAAAATCAAGATATCCACAACTACCTCTTGGTGGTCAAGACATCATTTCAACTAGTACCACCCCCAAACAACACTCCCACAATACATCCACATGGATTCACCTCAGAAATCAACCATCAAGCATTAAGAGGACAATCTTCCTGCCCGCCAGCATAGGGACACTACCCTCAAATGATCCACATCATCATTAGGCATCCTTATAACAAGTAATGGGAAAGGAACTCCCCACAACAGCGATCCGACTACCCCAATCAAGCCAAACATCTCTGCACGACAAGATCAAGACCAGTAAAAACTTGCAAGACAACCACAACACCCTCAAGCGACACTAGCTAATACAACATCACCACAGGAGCTTACTTGCTCTCTAGCAAACACTTCTCAACATTCCCAACAGCTACAATAGATCATTCAAGTCATCCACATCAACATCCCCATATTCACGTTGTCACCACAATCAACACTACTAGAAGCATGATTCCAATAATACATCCATCTATCAAGCCAGCTCAGACACTCAACATCACCAGGAGCTTCCTTACTCCTTGGTGAGAATCTCTCAACAATCTTGATGACTATGATAAGATCCCAAGGCATTCATGTCAACACCCTAGTGCTCAAGATATCACTTCATTTGGTAACATCCCGAAAACACATCCACACTGAACCTACTTCAAGTGATCAGCAATCATCAACCAGGAAAGCTCAGCAATTAGCCACCAACAAACTAAAAGACTCCATGACATACACATGGAGAGACATCATAATACTTAACCTGCTAGGAGCAACACTAGGTTCCTACCAACCAATCCCTAGAATTTGCCTGGAGAGGCATCATAATACTCACATAGCGGGAAAAACAAAAGATTCTCTCCATACATCCCCAATACAGACGCCTGAAGAGGCATTACAATACTCACATGACAAAGGAAACACTAAAGTCTCCACCACTCATTCACTCCCTACTCCAAGACGCCTGGAGAGGCATCACAATACTCACACGGTAAGAACAACACCAGAATCACTACCACACAGGTCATCCCCTTAATGGAGACGTCTAAAGAGGCATCACAATACTAACACAACAAAGTACAAGATCGGAAAAGGTTGTTAAACCCTCAAAATGCGTATAATCTCGAAAAATGTTATTGGACACTCAAAACTAGTACAAGCTCAGAAAAGGTTGCTAGACCCTTAAAACTGGTAGAAGATCAAAAAAGGTTGTTGGACCCTCAAAACTAGTACAAACTCAGAAAATGTTGTTGGACCCTCAAAACCAGTAAAGCTCAGAAAAGTTTGTTGGACCTTCAAAACCAATACAAGCTTGGAAAAAGTTTGTTAGACCCTCAAAACTAGTACAAGGTCAAAAAATGTCGACTAGAGCCTTAATACCAGTCTAGCCTAAAAAGGATGGATCAAGGACTAATCAACAACAAGCTCGAAAAAGGTCGGCTAGAGCCTTAATACCAATCTAGCTTAGAGAGGCTGGATCCAGGAATACTCAACATCAAGTTTAGAAAAGGTCGGTCGGAGCCTCAATACTAGTTCAGCTTAGAGAGTTGGAACAAGTAACACTCACCATAGGCCAAATGAAGCCTTAATATTAGTCTATCTTGGAGAGGATGATCTTAGAATATACTCCCTCTTCAGCGAGCAATAAATAAAATCACACTACCATAAGATAAGTAGAAGCTACATGGAATTTCTAAACCAGGACGAACGCCTAGATGGTAATGTTTACCATCCTTGTCACTCAATGGGGTATGCAACTCAACACTTAGTTGCTCCAAAAGGCAAAGATACATGTAAACCCATCTACCTAAAGAAAACAATGCGGACGAACTTTCTTTCAAAGAAAAAGAGAAAACTCGGATCTTCACCTCACCATCCCAGAGAAGCAACTAGAGGAAATGGCATGGAGCATCTACACGAAGACAAAAGATTAGGTGGTATAGTTTGCTATCCTTGTTATCCAATGGAGTACGCAACCCAATACTCAGCCACTTTAAAGAGCAGGGATATAAGTAAAACCATATATTCGAATGAAATGACGTTGAAGTGCCTAAATAAATAGACAATGAGAGGACCTAGACGAAATATCTACGCCTTTACTTGCATTTAGAAAAGTAACATACAACTATTCAAAAGGACAAGTAAAGAGGGGCATATATAGACACCTAATTTCATCTAGGGCACATAAACAAGGAAATGAACTTCTAACATAAGAAGAAGGAGTTCCCGAAGGCCCAAAGACGGGACTAGAATAGACTAGCATGACATTAGAAGGCCAAAATCCCAAAAGAGAAGTCAGAACTCCAAAAGGGGTCATTCCCAGTTAGGAACGGGCCGTTTCAAGTTTTCAAAATAGCTTGGAAACCCTAGGTTAGAACAAGTCATTCCCAATCCAGCACGGGCCGTTCTAACCCAGTTTGTTATGGGTTAATTTTAAATCCAGAATGAGCCATTCTGATCTCAAAACATGCCATTCTGGATTCAAAATTTTTCCCATAACAAACTCATCCAAAATGGGCATTTCGATCACTAGAATGGGTCGTTCTGGTATGAGTTGACGTTATAAAAAGGGAGTTCCTAAATAGTGTTTGGAGGAGTTTTTGGCTTATTGAGGTCCCAAAATTTTAGTCTCTAAGAGTTTCTATAGAGTCCATATACTTCTCTTGTTCTTCCCTTTGTATTTCTTCAGTTTTATGATGTAATTGTAGTGTGAAAGGTTGCCAAAAAGTGCCTAGATTCTACCATTGAAGATCCAATAAAGCTTGGTCTAGAGGTATTTCATGAAAATCCTTCCTTTAATCTATTATTCTTATCATACAATATTGTTAATCAATAAAAACAACCATGTAGATATGATGGCATCCCTCCTTCCATGGTTGATGATAGTGTGATGAAGGGAGACACCTAGCCCATGATCTAGGCTCACCAAAGGGTAGACAAAAGGGAGGTTTATGGTGACAAGGGAAGCTAGGCGTGAAATGGTTGTAGGTGGCGGAAGTGTATGGTGAATGGTGTATGAATGCTCAAGGTTGGCTCACTCCAAGTGTAGGTGGAGGCCACTCTAGGTTTCCTACTCTCCAAGGGTGGAGATAGGAGGGGGTTAGACGAATCCAACCTAGTGACTAAGGAAGAGATGTTGAGGCATAAAATGCTCACTCAAAATCTATATAATCCAAAGTATTTACAAGGTGTGGTGCATTGGGTATTTATAGGAGGGGAGGCATCTAGGGTTGCATTTGGAGTAGGCAAATGCATTCCAAATGAAATGCAAATGAACCCTAGATGCAACTTGGTGGCCAAGGATGGAATCTATGGGTTTAGATTGGCTATATCTAGGTGCATGATAAGACCATGCAACCTTTGCCCTCCACTTGGGCCTAAGCCTTTCTAACACCAAAAATAGGTCCAAGGTCACCAAAAAAATGCGTCACCTCCTAATGTTAAACCCTAGCCCAAAATTAAAAACCCTAATCATCTAGAGCACCCCATAATACAAGGGTAAAATGGGAAATACAAGGGAAAATAAATTCTAAGTCCAAAACACCCCAAAATACAAGGGTAAAATTGGAAATACAAGAAAATAAATTCTATGACTAAAATACCCCAAAATACAAGGGTAAGATAGGAAATTAAAGACAAGGGCAAAATAGGAATAAAGAAATAAATGCTATAAAACTTAGGAGCTAAGGTCCAAAAATGGCCTTACTATCCCATTCCTCTTGCCTCCTTTAGTATATCACCTCTTGGTCTTCTCGGCCTTAGTGTTATTCCATCATCCCCTCCCTCTTGAAAAGGATTTGACCTCAAATCAAGAGGTTCTTCATGGTGGACGTCATGACCAACAAAAACATAAAAGTAAGCATGAGAGGTAATAGTATATGATATAGATGGAAAGTGCATCCTAAGAGGAGTGCCACTAAAAATGCTAAAAAGATTTTCTAAACTAAAAAGACTAGACTCGCTAATGCTAAGGATAGGATCCTCCCCATGATGAAGTCTAGGTGTATAACTAAAACCTAAAAAGTTAAAAAGACTAAAACTATAGCACACTAAAGCACTAGTCCTAAAAACTAAAATATGTTGTTGGAAGTGCCCAATGTAATGACCTAGGTAAGTATTGGAAAATAAAGAAAACTTAACTAAAAAATTACCTAAACAACTTTGTATTGCATAATTTGTTAGATACATATGAGAAAAAGGTGTTAAGGGGAGTTTAGAAAACTCATATAATCTAAGTTTGTCTTGTAGGAAAGTGTCCAAGTTAAGTTCAAATAAGTTTGAACTTCCCTCAAGATCAAAAATAGAAAATAGGACACCATGAGATGTATCCAACAAATCATACCAATCTAAAGTTGGGTGCTTTATGAAGGGAACTAAAGTAGAAAGAGTCTTAAAGAAAGAAGGCTTATCTTCCTTGGGCACCACCAAGGAAGCAGCACAAGAAGTGGTACTAGGTGAAGTCCACTTCTTCTTCACTAGATCTTGAAGTTGAGATTCTTTTTCTTTAAAAAGGATTTGCTTTTGAATCTCCACTTCATGACTAGTGGCGATGTGAGAGAAAGAATTAAGGTCTTGATGAATAAAGAGAGTTTCTTTTAAATCATTTTCAATGGGAAAGTGACTCTCTTTAAGCATAAGCCCTTTGGAGGAAACATTATCCTCCTTACTCTTCTCCAAGAGTGTTGGTTGTGTCTCATTTTCTAACCACTCTTGAACTTTCTCTATACTTTTCTTTATTTTTTCTTTCTTTTCTCTTTTATTTTCTTTTTCTTTTCTTTTAAGTTCTTCCTCTCTTTTTGTATTTTCTTCCTCATGCATACTCCTAGGAATTCTAGCTTCTTTCTCCTTTTGAGATCTAGATGGAACAATCCTAGGGTGGGATCCACGAGTTTCTACCAACTTTGCAAGTAAATTTCTTATTTCCTTATTATTCTTTTCAAACTTTTTCTCTTTTCTTCTCAACTCTTCCTCTCTTTTTATATTTTCCTTTTCTTTTTTTCTTAGGTACTCTTTCAATTCCCTAAGTTCATCCCTAACACTAGACCTAGTACTACGAGAATTATGACCATGGACACTAGAATGATCACTCATCTTTGATCAAGGAAAAGGTTTTCACAAAGAGTGAGTGATGAAAGGTTTTCACAAAAGGTTTTCAAAGTGCAAGATAGGTAGGAAAAGGCCTAAGTGTACAAAGTGAACTTTCAAAGGGAGGTGGACTACTAGGAATCACTTAGAAACCAAGCCTTATCAAGTAAAAATCACTAAGCCCTTTCCACTTTTCTCACAAAACAAGTTGGCACAACAATAAGGTGTGTGTGTGCACGTTACCCCTAGTAGGCAAAAGCCTTCTAAACATAAATTGGAGCAAAGATAAAAATCCTAAACAATTATACTACCAAAAGCTTTAAAACATGCAAAAGGAAAGCACTTAAAGCATAGTCTAGTCGAAGTCCTAGGTGAAGGTTTTCAAATCACCTTCAACTACACGAAGCTAAACCAAAATGAAGAGGTTTAAGAATGGCCAATTTACAAACCAAAATAAAGAAAGAAGGCCCAAATACAAGTGGCCCAAAAGAAATCAAGCAAAAATATGAAAAGACAAAATTTTAGGTCTTCAACTCCTCCACTTGGGTTCCTTCACAAAGAGAAAACTTGTTAGTCCTCTCCAAGTGTTTAATCACTCTTTTTGTGTGGTTGAAATCCCTCCAAAGGCTAGGTTTGGATTCGGTTCACTCCTCCACTCAAATCCACCAAAAGTTTGCTAGTTTGCTAGATAGGTTCTTCACCTACATTCAAAATGAAACCAACCCAAAGAGCAAGAGTCCAAGGAATAAAAACTGAAAAAGCACAATTAGGAAAAGCTAAACTCAGAGAGAATTGATTGAGACAAAACAAAAGAGGCCAAAGAAAAGACAAACTAAAATTAAGACACAATTAAAAAGGAAGCACACAAAAGAGTAATCCTAGAATGGCACTAGAATGGGTTAGTGTTTAGTCCACTTGCTTAAGTCCTTTAAGTGTTTCGGTCCAGCCACTCTTAAGGTCTCAAAATAGGTTCAATAAGGTCAATAAGGTCTTAAGTCCAACTCCCAAATGCATAGGTAAAAGTCCAAGTCCACAAGTCTAGCAACAAGTCCTTTTTTGGTCAAATTTTTTTTTTGTTGTTCTTTCTTTTCTTCCTTTTCTTTCACGTCAATTTTTTTTTAATATTCCTTGGGTACAATTTTTTTTTTAAATGTTCAGCCCATTTGTTGCTTAGGTTTTGCACTTGTGGGTGGAAAAATTAGGTCAAATTTAGGAGAAAGAGAAAGGAGACAAGTGGCAAGTTCTTAGAGGGTTTTAGAGAATCTTTTTAGTGGAATTGGTCTTGTACTATTTAGGACAAGTTTTTTTGTACTAAATTTCCAGCACACCTCTTAGATTCTTTTAGGGTTATTAAGCATCAAATAAAAACCATAGCAAGTGGAATGCAAGGGAAAAGTGGGCAGCAAGTTAGATGCATGTGCAAGGAAGCATTTCACACATGGAAACTCAAAAATACAAAGAACATGCTAGGACTAAGTAGCATGCATGAATGACTCCTAGAAAGCTTCTATATGTCACGCCCACTATCATATATTTTTGATTCATGCATTCATGCAAAGTTTTTGGCATACATACATGGAATTTTTTTGACAAAATATAGGAAACAAAACTTTGACAAAACTTAAAAGATTCAAAAATCAAAAAGCATATTCATATGAGACTCAAACCTAAAAATGAAAAAGCATGGCAACACCTAATAATGGAAACCTAAAATGACAAGGAAGGCTCACAAGGAACAAGGTGTGAACCCAAAACTATTCGGCCACACAAGAGAAGACAAGGAGAAGAAAATGACCGAATAGAAAAAAGACAACCAAGAAGACAAGAAAGACAAGATATTACCCTTGATGAACCAGGCTCTGATACCACTTGATGGCATCCCTCCTTCCATGGTTGATGATAGTGTGATGAAGGGAGACACCTAGCCCATGATCTAGGCTCACCAAAGGGTAGACAAAAGGGAGGTTTATGGTGACAAGGGAAGCTAGGCGTGAAATGGTTGTAGGTGGCGGAAGTGTATGGTGAATGGTGTATGAATGCTCAAGGTTGGCTCACTCCAAGTGTAGGTGGAGGCCACTCTAGGTTTCCTACTCTCCAAGGGTGGAGATAGGAGGGGGTTAGACGAATCCAACCTAGTGACTAAGGAAGAGATGTTGAGGCATAAAATGCTCACTCAAAATCTATATAATCCAAAGTATTTACAAGGTGTGGTGCATTGGGTATTTATAGGAGGGGAGGCATCTAGGGTTGCATTTGGAGTAGGCAAATGCATTCCAAATGAAATGCAAATGAACCCTAGATGCAACTTGGTGGCCAAGGATGGAATCTATGGGTTTAGATTGGCTATATCTAGGTGCATGATAAGACCATGCAACCTTTGCCCTCCACTTGGGCCTAAGCCTTTCTAACACCAAAAATAGGTCCAAGGTCACCAAAAAAATGCGTCACCTCCTAATGTTAAACCCTAGCCCAAAATTAAAAACCCTAATCATCTAGAGCACCCCATAATACAAGGGTAAAATGGGAAATACAAGGGAAAATAAATTCTAAGTCCTAAACACCCCAAAATACAAGGGTAAAATTGGAAATACAAGAAAATAAATTCTATGACTAAAATACCCCAAAATACAAGGGTAAAATAGGAAATTAAAGACAAGGGAAAAATAGGAATAAAGAAATAAATGTTATAAAACTTAGGAGCTAAGGTCCAAAAATGGCCTTACTATCCCATTCCTCTTGCCTCCTTTAGTATATCACCTCTTGGTCTTCTCGGCCTTAGTGTTATTCCATCAAGATATGTTAGGTAAAATCGTGGAATTTCAAATTCCAATGTAAATAGTTTATTAATAAAAAAGGAATGAATATTCAAATTATTATTCTATATTATTCTAATTTCATCATAAGGGTACCTATTTAGGGTGTTGTGGAGTTCTTAACACCTTTCCTACACGTAACCGACTCCTGAGCCTAATTCTAGTTATAAAGGCCAAGTCAGCATTTTTCAGAATCTCTTTTTCCTTTTTTGATGTTTTCAGCAAAACATCAGTGGCGACTCCATGAACTCTTTTTTTTAAACCATTAATTAGGGGTTATTCTTGTCTCTGGGCATTCCTTAATTGACGAGATTTTCAAATTTGACGTCTAAACTATCTATGTGTAAGATTAGAATTTTTCGGGTTCAGACACCTACAACAAATGGCTCCCAAACATTAATAAGGTACCCAAGGATCGTTATCCAACCCCCAAAACCATGAAGAAGAGAAATTGAAGTCACTCATTGTTCCAGACCTAGCATTTAGAAACAGCAAACAATAAGAACACTACAAGGTACTTCAAAATTGCACCATCCAACCTGATGGAGGACCATCCTTGAAGACACATGTGGGCCCCATCACTAGGTCCATGGCTAGGAGAGTTGAAGAGGAGGAGGGAGTTCACACACCAAGGGACACTCTCCTCATGATCATAGAGTATTAGTGCTCTCCTAAGCCTCTTTAATTTAGGATTTATTATATTTTCCATTTTTACCCTTGTATTTTGGGGTATTTTAGTCATAGGATTTATTTCTTTGTATTTCCCATTTTACCCTTGTATTATGGGGTGCTTTAGGAGATTAGGTTTCTAATTCGGGCTAGGGTATCACATTAGGAGGTGACGCCTATTTTTGGTGAGTTTTGGATCTATTTTTGGTGATAGAAAGGCTTAGGCCCAAGTGGAGGGTAAAGGTTGCATGATCATATCATGCACCTTGATGTAGCCAATCTAGACCCATAGATTCCAAACTTGGTCACCAAGTAGCATCTAGGGTTCATTTGGCATGTCATTTGGAGTGCATTTGCCTTATGAATTTCGGCCATGCATGTCCCAAATGCAACCCTAGATGCCTCCCCTCCTATAAATACCCAACACCCCACCACTTGTAAATACTTTGAATTATATAGAATTTGAGTGAGCCTTTTGTGCCTCAAATCCTCTCCTTAGTCACTAGGTTAACTTTGGCTAACCTTCTCCTATCTCCACCCTTGGAGAGTGGGAACCCTAGAGTGGCCTCCATTCACTTTTGGAGTGAGCCAACCTTGTGAGCACCAAACACCATCCCATAATCACTTCCGCCACCCTAAACACCTTCACGCCTACCTTCCCTTTTTCCACCCTAAATCTTCCTTTGTGTCTTCCCTTTGGTGAACTAGATCAAGGGCAAGGTCTTCCCCTTCATACTCTACATCATCCATGGAAGGAGGAAGCCATCAAGTGGTATCGAGAGCCAAGGTTCATCAAGGGTAATATCTTGTCTTTCTTGTCATTTTGGTTGTCTTTTTCTATTCGGTCATTTTCTCCTCCTTGTTTCTTTTGTGTGGCCGAATAGTTTTGGGTTCACACTTTGTTCCTTGTGAGCCTTCCTTGCCATTTTAGGTTTCCATTGTTAGGGTTGCCATGCTTTTCTAATTTTTAGGTTGAGTATCATATGAAAATGCCATGAACATGCTTTTTGATTTTTGAATCCACCTAAGTTTTGTCATTCTATGTTTCCTATATTTTTGTCTACATAATTTCCATGTATGTGCCAAACACTTTGCATGAAACACATGAACAAAATACCATGATGCATCATTCTAAGTGGGCGTGACATATAGGAGCTATCTAGGAGTCATTCATGCATGCTATTTAGTTCTAGCATGTTCCTTGAATTTCTTTGAAGTTTCCATGTGTAAAAATGCTTCCTTGCACATGCATGTAAATTGCAGCCCACTTTCCTTGCATTCTCACTTGGTTTAGTCAACATTGTATGCCTAAAGAAACCCTAAAAGAATCTAAGTGGTGTGCTGAAATTTTTGTGCAAAACAACTTGTACTAGATAGTACAAATCATTTTCCACTCAAAGATACCCTAAACACCACTAAAATCACGCCACTTGTCCTCCTCTCTCTCTTCTAAAATTTGACCTAATTTTCACCACCCACAAGTGCAAAACCTAAGCAACATTGGGCTGAATATTAAAGAAAATAACTTGGACCCAAGGAACATCAAACAAAAGTGACGTGAAAAATAGAACAAAAAAAAAGTATCAAAAAAAAAAAATTGGACCAAAAAGGACTTGTTGCTAGACTTGTGGACTTGGACCCATTACCTTTGCTTTTGGAGCTGGACTTGTGACACTTTGACCTTATTTTGGGACCTTAATATTGGCTTGACCGAATCTTTAAAAAGACTTAATCAAGTGAGCTAAAAACACTAATCCATTCTAGTGCCTTTCTAGGATTACTCTTTTGTATGCTTCCTATTTTGATTGAGTCTTAATTTTTAGTTTGTCTTCTCTTTGGCCTCTTTTGTTTTGTCTTCATCAATTACCTCTGAGTTTAGCCTTCCTAATTGTGCTTTTTCAGTTTTATTTTTCTTGGACTCTTGCTCTTGGGTTGGTTTCATTTTGTTTGTAGGTGAAAAACCACTCTAGCAAACTTTCACACCTTTGGTGGATTTGAGTGGAGGAGTGAACCGAATCCAAACCTAGTCTTTGGAGGGAGATAAACCAAAACAAAAGGAGTGTCTAAACACTTGGAGAGGACTAACAAGTTTGCTCTTTGTGAAGGAACCCAAGTGGAGGAGTTTGAAGACCTAGACTTTTATTTTTCATAACTTTGCTTGATTTCTTTCCTTCTCGGCCTCTTGTGTTTTTGGGCCTTAGTTTCATTCCTTTGGTTTGTAATTTGGCCAATTCTAAACCTCTTCACTTTGGTTTTAGTTCGTGTAGTTGAAGGTGATTTGAAAACCTTCACCTAGGACCTCGACTAGAATATGTTTTAAGTGCTTTCTTTTGCATGCTTTATAGTTTTTGGTAGTATAATTGTTAGGACTTTATCTTTGCTCCAATTTACGTTTAGAAGGCCTTTGCCTACTAGGGGTAACGTGCACACACACACCTTATTGTTGTGATAAATTGTTTTGTAAGAAAAGTAGAAAAGGCTTAGTGATTTTTACTTGATAGGGCTTGGTTATTAAGTGATTCTTTGTAGTCCACCTCCCCTTGAAAGTTCACTTTGTACACTTAGGCCTTTTCCTACCTATCTTGCACCTTGAAAACCCTTTTTGTGAAAACCTTTTATCACTCACTCTTTGTGAAAACCATTTCAAACCCTTTTTGAAAACAACTTGTGAAAACCTTTTTGGATCAAAGATGAGTGATCATTCTAGTGTCCATGGTCATAATTCTCGTAGTACTAGGTCTAGTGTTAGGGATGAACTTAGGGAATTGAAAGAGTACCTAAGAAAAAAAGAAGAGGAAAATATAAAAAGAGAGGAAGAATTGAGAAGAAAAGAAAAAGAGTTTGAAAGAAATAATGAAGAAATACAAAAATTGCTTGAAAGACTAGTTGTGGGAGGAGAGGCTAGTGGTTCAAAACCAAGAGTCACTTCTCCTCAACCCTCAAGAGGAAAGGGGCATATGTATGCAAGTGTTCATGAGGAGGAAGGGCATCACACCCAACCTCTAAGTGATACCTTCATTAGTAGCCATCACAATGATGGTTACTATCAAAGACCCCCAAGGCATCATAGACATAGGGAGTCTTCCAATAGGGAACCCCACATCCCTCTTCCCCCATTCCATGGCAAAGACAATGTGGAAACTTATTTGGATTGGGAAATGAAAGTAGAACAACTATCTTCTTTCCATGGAGTGAGTGAAGAGAGAAAGGTTTTTTTGGAAACCCTTAGCTTCCAAGGGCATGCCATGTATTGGTGGACCTCCTTAGAAAAAGAGAGAAGAATAAACCATGAGCCTCCAATTCAATATTGGAATGAGCTCCGTAGTGCCTTGAGAAGGAGGCATATTCCTCCATACTATGACCGTGAGCTTATGGATAAGCTACAAAGATTGAAACAAGGGTCATCTAGTGTGGAAGAATATAGGCAATCTATGGAGTTACTCATGATGAGGGCTGGGATAAGGGAAGAAGAGAGGACCACCATCTCAAGATTCCAAAGTGGTCTTAACCTTGAAATAAGGGACAAAGTTGAGCTCTTACCATATAGAGATTTGAATGAGCTTGTTCAACTTTGTTCTAGAGTGGAGCACCAACTTAAAAGAAAAACTTTTAGAAAAGACTCCACTCCATCTTATTCCAAGAGTTTTAAGAAGGAGGGCCCCTCTTCCAATTCTTTTCCTAAAGAAAAAGAAAAAGAAACCTCTCAAAAGACATCTTCCAAAGACACTAAGACAAGTGACATCAAGTGCTTTAAGTGCCTTGGTCGAGGGCACATTGCCTCTCAATGCCCAACAAAGAAAATCATGATTTTAAAGGGCCAAGACCACTATAGTAGCCTTGATGAAACTTCTTCTTCTTCTTCAAGTGATGAAGAAGAAAACTTAGAGTCCGAGGAAGAAATTTACCCTTGTGAAGGAGACTTGTTAATGGTTAGAAGGCTTCTTGGAAACCAATCTAGTAACCTAGACCAATCCCAAAGAGAGAACTTGTTTCATACAAGGTGCAAAGTTTTAGAAAACACTTGTTCTCTCATTGTGGATAGTGGATCTAGTTGCAATTGTTGTAGCACTAGATTAGTGGATAAGTTAGCCTTAACTACTATACCTCACCCAAAACCTTACAAAATACAATGGATCAATGAAGAGGGAGGTATTGTAGTTAATCAACAAGTAAATATACCTATCTCCATTGGCAAATACCAAGATGAAGTTCTATGTGATATAGTGCCATTGGATGTTAGTCATATTTTACTTGGAAGGCCTTGGCAATTTGACCAAAAAACTATTCATGATGGCCTAACCAACAAAATAAGTTTTCATCACTTAGGTAAAAGGATTGTGTTGTGTCCTCTATCACCCTCCCAAGTGTATGAGGACCAACTCAAAATGAAGGACAAAAGAGAGAGAGAAGAAAAAAAAAGTAGAAAACCAAAGAAAGAAAAAAAAGACCTTTCCCTGAAAAATAAAGAAGGGGAAGAGGAGGTACCAAGTTTAGAGGCAAGTGTCCCCTCTAAAGAAGTTTTTCATAAAAGTGTTTTATCCCTTAAAAATGATATCAAAAACACACTTTTGATTGAACAACCTTTGTACCTTCTCTATTTCAAAAAGACACTTGCTGCCACTAGTCATGAGCTTGAGTCTCTACCTCATGAGGTTCAAAAACTCTTAAAGGAGTTTGATGATCTATTTCCTCAAGAAGTTCCAAGTGGACTTCCACCGTTAAGAGGAATAGAACATCAAATAGACCTCATACCGGGTTCTAGTCTTCCTAATAGACCCGCCTATAGGACTAACCCACAAGAAACCAAAGAGATAGAAGCTCAAGTTGATGACTTGTTGAAGAAGGGTTGGGTTCAAAAGAGCCTTAGCCCTTGTGCCGTCCCCGTTCTCTTGGTGCCTAAGAAAGATGGCAAATGGAGGATGTGCACTGATTGTAGAGCCATCAATAACATAACAATAAAATATAGGCACCCAATCCCTAGGCTAGATGATATGTTAGATGAATTACATGGGGCCATCATCTTTTCCAAAATTGACCTTAAAAGTGGTTATCACCAAATTCGAATCAAAGAAGGTGATGAATGGAAAACTGCTTTTAAGACCAAGTTTGGTTTATATGAGTGGTTAGTGATGCCTTTTGGTCTCACTAATGCCCCTAGTACTTTCATGCGCCTAATGAATCATATTCTTAGGGATTGCATAGGAAAATTTGTGGTTGTCTACTTTGATGACATTCTTGTGTATAGTAAGACCTTAGATGAACATCTTGGACATCTAAGGCAAGTCCTAATAATTCTTAGAGTCAACCACCTCTATGCCAACCTTGAAAAGTGCACTTTTTGTCAAGAACAAGTTAAATTTTTGGGCTTCATTGTTGGCAAAGAGGGAGTACAAGTTGACTCTGAGAAAATAAAGGCTATCCAAGAATGGCCCACCCCAAAAAGTGTTGGAGAAGTTAGAAGTTTTCATGGCTTAGCTAGCTTCTATAGAAGGTTTGTAAAAGACTTCTCCACACTTGCATCCCCTCTTAACGAGCTTGTTAAGAAGGATGTGCCCTTCCTTTGGGGTGAAGCCCAAGAAAAAGCATTTAAAAACCTAAAAGAGAAACTCACCAATGCACCCATTCTAGCTCTACCAAATTTTGATCAAACCTTTGAGCTAGAATGTGATACATCCGGTTTGGGCATAGGTGCTGTGTTACTTCAAGGAGGTCACCCCATTGCTTACTTTAGTGAAAAACTTCATGGGGCCACCTTGAATTATCCCACCTATGACAAGGAACTCTATGCCCTCCTAAGATCTCTCCAAGTTTGGGAGCACTACTTGGTGACTAAAGAATTTGTTATTCACACCGACCATGAGTCACTCAAGTATCTTAGAGGGCAAGGGAAGTTGAATAAAAGGCATGCAAAAGTGGGTGGAATATCTTGAACAATTCCCCTACATCATCAAATATAAGAAGGGAAAGAGCAATGTGGTAGCCGATGCTCTTTCAAGGAGGCACACCTTGCTCTCCACCTTAGGAACACAAATACTTGGCTTTGATGATGTAAAGGAATTGTATGAGCTTGATTTAGACTTCCAAGCCACTTATGCCAAATGTCTCCAAAAGCCTTTTGATGGATTCTATCTTCTTGAGGGGTATCTTTTTAGAATGGGCAAACTTTGCATACCCCAAGGATCCATTAGAAAACTTTTGGTCAAAGAGAGTCATGAAGGCGGTCTCATGGGCCATTTTGGGGTTGATAAAACCCTAAGTTTCTTGAAAGCTAAATTTTATTGGCCCCACATGAGAATAGATGTCCAAAGGCATTGCTCCAAATGCATTACTTGTTTGAAAGCTAAATCAAGAGTAATGCCTCATGGACTCTATACCCCCCTTCCTATAGCTAGCTCCCCTTGGGTAGATATTAGCATGGACTTTGTGCTTGGGCTTCCAAGGACTCAAAGGGGATTTGACTCCATCTTTGTGGTAGTGGACCGTTTTAGCAAAATGGCTCATTTTATACCATGCCACAAAGTGGATGATGCTAGCTATATAGCTAAACTTTTCTTTAGGGAAGTGGTCCGTTTGCATGGTCTACCCAAAACAATTGTGTCCGATAGGGATGCTAAGTTCCTTAGTCATTTTTGGAAAGTTTTATGGGAAAAACTAGGAACTAAGCTCCTCTATTCTACTACTTGTCATCCTCAAACCGATGGCCAAACCGAAGTAGTAAATAGATCCCTATCCACTTTGTTGAGGGTACTCCTCAAAGGAAATAAGAAAACTTGGGATGATTGTCTCCCCCATTTAGAATTTGCATACAATAGAGTAGTCCATAAGACTACTAATCTTTCCCCCTTTGAAGTTGTCTATGGCTTTAACCCAATCACTCCTCTTGATCTTTTACCCCTCCCTAATACCCCTTCCTTGTTTCACAAAGAAGGAGTATCTAGGGCGGATTTCATCAAAAAATACCATGAAAAGATCAAGAGTCAAATAGAACAACAAACTCAAAAATATGCCAAATACAACAACAAAGGAAGAAAGAAACTTACTTTTGAAGTTGGGGATTGGGTTTGGCTTCATTTGAGGAAAGATAGATTTCCTACTCAAAGGATGTCAAAACTCAACCCTAGGGGAGATGGACCATTCCAAGTCCTTCACAAAATAAACGACAATGCATATAAATTAGACCTTCCTTCTGATTATGGCACTAGCTCATCTTTTAATGTTTGTGATCTCACACCATTTTTAGGAGCTGAGGATTTGGATGAAGAATCTAATCTGAGGACAGATGCTTCTCAAGAAGGAGGGGATGATGGAGGACCATCCTTGAAGACACATGTGGGCCCCATCACTAGGTCTATGGCTAGGAGAGTTGAAGAGGAGGAGGGAGTTCACACACCAAGGGACACTCTCCTCATGATCATAGAGTATTAGTGCTCTCCTAAGCCTCTTTAATTTAGGATTTATTATATTTTCCATTTTTACCCTTGTATTTTGGGGTATTTTAGTCATAGGATTTATTTCTTTGTATTTCCCATTTTACCCTTGTATTATGGGGTGCTTTAGGAGATTAGGTTTCTAATTCGGGCTAGGGTATCACATTAGGAGGTGACGCCTATTTTTGGTGAGTTTTGGATCTATTTTTGGTGATAGAAAGGCTTAGGCCCAAGTGGAGGGTAAAGGTTGCATGATCATATCATGCACCTTGATGTAGCCAATCTAGACCCATAGATTCCAAACTTGGTCACCAAGTAGCATCTAGGGTTCATTTGGCATGTCATTTGGAGTGCATTTGCCTTATGAATTTCGGCCATGCATGTCCCAAATGCAACCCTAGATGCCTCCCCTCCTATAAATACCCAACACCCCACCACTTGTAAATACTCTGGATTATATAGAATTTGAGTGAGCCTTTTGTGCCTCAAATCCTCTCCTTAGTCACTAGGTTAACTTTGGCTAACCTTCTCCTATCTCCACCCTTGGAGAGTGGGAACCCTAGAGTGGCCTCCATTCACTTTTGGAGTGAGCCAACCTTGTGAGCACCAAACACCATCCCATAATCACTTCCGCCACCCTAAACACCTTCACGCCTACCTTCCCTTTTTCCACCCTAAATCTTCCTTTGTGTCTTCCCTTTGGTGAACTAGATCAAGGGCAAGGTCTTCCCCTTCATACTCTACATCATCCATGGAAGGAGGAAGCCATCACAACCCACTAAGTATCTTGATTTTCATTTTTTTAAGAAATTTAGGGTTAAGGCTTATATTAGTTTCATGTTAACTAATATTGGGTGGACTAATCTTGCAACTATGCACACTGACGTTGTTTACACAAGACTAACGCTTGAGTTTTTGAGTTTCCTAAACATTGAAATTTTGAATGGGCCAAATTATGGTGAAAGAATGATAGATCAATTTTTGTATAACTTTTTATGCATTATTTTTTGTTAATTTGACTTTTATTATGATATTTTAACTTTAATTTATTCTAGTGAGTCATTTTGGTCTTAGTTGTAAATTCTAGTTAATTTCCTTAATTTTCCTTATTTTGAAAATGATTCTTGTGCATGCCATATCTAGAGCTCCTGACATCAGATTTGGGCATTCTTGGTGTCCCTAGAAAGATAAGAGAGTGTTCTAACGCTTCACTATTGGAAGAAAATGCCAGTTCAGATGTTAAGTGACCCAAAATTTTGTTGCAAAGATGATACCCTACATAGTATTTTCTTTTTCTTTTTAGATTGTAATTTAGGATTTGTTTAGTGATGTAATTAGTTGATTTAGGGGACTGGACCTTTAATTACTCAAATTAGGCCCATTAGTGTAGTCTATAAATAAGTGTAACACATGTACACTTGCATTTTACACTCATTTTTCAAATTTTAGAGTTACTTCCTCTATAAGTTTCTCTAAATTATCTCCTCTCTATCAGAATTTTCTCTTTACATTTTTCTACACAAAGGAACTACAGTGTCTTGATGAAGATGTGTAGATATTTCATTAATTGATTCTAGGTTTCAAGATCTACAGTAAAATTCAAGTTCTCAATCTTTTTACCGAACAAATTCTCTGTTTCTCTTATTTTCTGTTTTAGGTTTAATGGAGGACCATCCATGAAGACTATAGAATCTTTGACAAGGTCTACAGTAAGGAGGCTAAAGGAAGCTACTAGAGGAAATAATTTAATTCATGAGCATAGAGTATATGTTCTCCTAGTTTCTTAGTCTCCCATTGTATATATTGTATAGGATATTTTGGACCATGTATTTTGGGTCAAGTAGTATAGAAATTTTTGTCCTTGTATAATTTTTCTTTAAGGATGTAATTAGTAGTTTATGGGAGGTATAACTAGCTTAAGCCATAGACTTATTTGGGCTTGGATGACCCAAACTTTTTCCTAGACCATAGGGTTGGACGTCCACTTGCTTAGGCAAGTGGTTTGGACGTCAAAACCTAGTAAAAATGACCATCCAAGTTGTAAAATAAGTCACATCGCTTTAATAGTGACATCTCTACAAACTTGTAAAAGTAATCATTAGTTAGCTAGTTATCATCATTAGGTTAGGTATTTGGAGTTAACTTAAGTTAACCTAGGTTACTTATAAACTAGGATTAGCTTTAGTTGCTCCATAAGTTTCTAGAAAGTTAACTAGGTTTAGTTAGCTTAAGTACAAGATAGCTAACCATGGGTACACGACCGTGGTTAGTCTAGCTTACACTATAAGCCAACCAAACTCCTATATGTAGGATTCCTTGTAATGGCCAAAAATCACTGAGTATATACATCAATTGGATGAATTTTCTCTAATTCTTTCTCTTAAAGCTTGTTTCTCTCCTTGAATCTTGTTCCATTTCTCTTATGCTCTCTTGAGCGTGGTGAGATTTGGAGGGACTTATGATTCCATGTGTGTTTGGATATAGCTTCTAACACCTTTGGATGCCATTGAAGAAGCTAGGAGGAAACTGAGAAGGAAAAGATCCATTCAAGGAACTTGAAAGAGGAACTACATTAATCTAGTCTCTTCTTGGAGTTTTCCATCAAGGTTTTGCTTTTTTTTTCATAATTGCGAATTTTGTTTTGGATGTAAAATAGAAATTGAAGATTAATTTTATATTTATATTTATATTTATATTTAGACCTAAAATAAGCTTAATTGCCTAATTCAACCATTCATCATTCTTGAATTTTATCAAAATTATAAGATCATGATTGTGTTTCATGTTTTGATGGAATTCATAGATCTAGATTTATATCTAAATATTTTTTGATTAAGTTCATGTTGAATTAGGTTGATTGAGAATTCGGATTTAATGTTAAACTATGAAATTTTTACGGTAAGGATTGAAATCTTAAATCGATACTTCTCTGATTAAATTTCTAATTTTTAATTATTGATTTGTTGATTGAATATTGTTCAAATATTAAAAATCCGCTTCCTAATTGCATGATAAAATACAAATTTAATGTGTTTGTGTCTTTGTGAAAAATGACCTAGGTTTTTCCCTATATTACAAATCTTTGGGAAAAATCTAATAATTTTTTATAATGATTCAACAACTCTATCAAAGGAGTTATATCTTTTAGAATGTTCAATAATGACCACCATCTCAATTTAGCCCAATTCAATGAAATGTTTGGTTTTTCGGGTAATAGGGACACAAGACAACCTATATCTTTCTACCTTAGTTCTTTTTGGTATAGTCTTATAGGTACATCAAATTGGGTAGTAAGGAGATGCAATTCCTCTACTTTTTGGCATCTCACAATGCATATCATGCATAGATTCATAGCCTCTATTGTGCTTGCTAAAGGTGAATTTGAAGAAAAAGTATGACTAGGTGACTTATTGCTACTTTGGGTAATGATGGAAAACAAACAAGAAAAGATAAATTTTGGGGGCCACCCTGCATGAAAATTTTAAGGCATATTCAACATTAGGTTAGGGAACATAGTTAATGGAGGTCTAATAAAAAAAATTACCAAAAAGCTTAGGATATGAACATCTCTTGAACTAGCTTGATGCCTTCTAGGAACCAAGAATATCAATTTTGCTACCTGTTATACAATAAATTGCATTTACTTAAATGATAATGAGAGATATTATTTTGTGGTTTCTCAAAATGGAGTTCACAATCCTCTGACAAACCTTATCAAGAAGAACTTGACAACATGGAAATTTCCACTAGAGGGGCAGAGAAAATACCTTAAGAAGAAGATGATCAAGAATATCATTCCTGTAGACCCCTAAAATTGTCCGGGTCGGAAATAAGACTCAAAGACTCTCGACGACCGAAGGAAAGTCAGCCGGAAGGACTCCTGGAAGACCCTAGGATGATTCTTTGTAGGTCTAGAAGTCTTAGAGTAGCTTAGAATAAGGGTGTGTGAGGATTGGAGCTCAATACGCCCTCCTAGAGGTTCAGTACGGCCGTACTGAGCCATTTGAACTACAATACGGCCATAATGAAATCAATACAGCCGTACTGGATTCAGTACGCCCGTACTGTAGTTCAAAAACTCAGTACGGGCCGTATTGACTCCTTAGGTCGTACTGCGCCTCAATCCTATAAATAGGACGTCATTGGCTCGTCCTTCCACACATTTGGAGCATTTCTCCACCCTCTTGCTGAGTATTCTTGGGTTTTTGAGCTATTCTCTGCCCTAGAAATCTCTCCGAGAGCTGATCCGACTAAGTTCTTGAGTTCACGAGCCTTTAGCTTGAGACTCGAACAAGTCGAAGGGAAATCTCTTTGATTTCCATAGTTAATATTTATTTTTAGGGAAAGGAGCGAGCGAAGGTGTAGTGGGAAGGAGCGCCAAAAAGCCTCCTAACTCCTTTTTGAATATATAAAAGCCCGCTTCGAAGGTTTCTTTCCAAATCCTTTCTTTTACCGCTTTCATTTATCGCTTTTTGATTGTTGCATTGCACGTTTAAAGCTTTCATCATGTAGATAGTTTACTTATAATCGTTCTAATAAATAGGGGTAGTTTAGTAATTTTACGCTATTATTTATGAAATAATCCGTCATAGGGAACCCGAAAGGGGCGTTGTGGGGTGCTAACACCTTCCCCACATGTAATCGACTCCCTTACCCAACTCTGGTTGTAATGGCCAAAGTTGATTTGCGAAAATCAATTGCCTTATGTCTTTTTCCAATGTTTTGAGTAAAACATTGGTGGCGACTCCAAGAACCCCTTTTTGCGAAAACCACTAATCCATGGAGGGTCCCGTTTGGGATTAATACGGATTGGTGAGAATCATTTAACAAAACTGTTAGTTCGATAAGGTCTCAGTTTGAGAATAAGTCGTTCTAACAATCCATCATTTTTCAAAACTAAAAAGAGTCCGACCATCGTCGCGAATGCCAATGTCCGTTTCGACGGGTGGCGACAGATGGCGACTCCACTGGGGAAGCCTCGAGAGTCAGTCCCATTTAGTGATGGATTATTTCTAAAATGATAGTTTAAAATTACTTCATTACCCCTCGCTTGTATGATAATATGTTTTACCTAATTGGCTTTAATAACTGTTGGGTGTTTAAATTTTCGCAATTGTTTGAAATATAAACTGCACACGAACCTTTGCACACAACAGTTCCCTCTATACCCGGGGGCATGAGTGGAAAGCCATAGGGAGTGGATGTTAGTACGGCCGGTTGTCGATGGGTCTATAGGTGCCCGTAGACCGTTGTCGGAAAGCATCACTCAAGGTGAAAACCATGAACTCAAGTCCGACAGTGCGTTGGAGCTTTCCATCGACTTACGACGAGAGGGATTGGGTCCCTATAATGGGGGCACCTTGGGGGCCTTAGACCGGTCAGAACAATTAGAACCTCCTTGAATATGCACTTGTCTGCAGGATACCCCTACCTCGTGATTCGCTCGTGACTGTTCGTGGATGAGTGAATTGTTTGTGTATAGGTCTATGTGACATTGTTTATGCATTAATAATAAACCTCGTGATGAGGTCTAAGAATAACCCCCATGCATGAAAAATGTCATGACATGAGAGGAAAGACCATGTGTGAAAATATAATAAAAGTGAGGAGCATGTGCATCATTACCAATAAGACATCATGCATCCTCATAACCATTCATTTTAGGCTCACCAATACCCCTTGACATGAGTGAAAGAGACCCATGACTATTGAGATTCTCCGTTAGGGGAGAGATCATAAGTCAAGGAGGGTGGTAAACCTCCGTCTTAAAAAGGTAGCACCTTAAAGATGGAAGGTTATCAAGCTCATGTCAAGAGTGTATTCATTCCATAAATAAACTAATTAGATTAAGCATTCATTTTAGAAAGTGGCTGGTCATCTCTCTGTCCTCACGCGCGCGCAGAAACTCAAGAAAATGGACGCGTTGGAGGAACAAAATAGGAAGCTTACAGCCGAGCTCTCACAGCTCAAGAAGCAAATGGCGCAAATGATGGAACTCATGCGTCACCAAAACATACACGGGGCTCAACACAATGACCATGAGTCCCATCATGAGGAGGAGCAAGAGCAAGAGCCTCCGCAAGCTATACCCCTTGGGGCGGGGATTACAATGAGAGAGCCCGAGATTTCAAAGGAGCAATTCCACGCTCTCGAGGACCGGCTGAGGGCTATGGAGGGGCATGATTTTGATATCAAAGATGCCGCCGACATGTTCTTAGTGAGGGACATCCAATTCCCTCCCAAATTTAAAGTGCCCGATCTCCCAAAGTATGTGGGATCGACTTGCCCCAAAAGTCATCTCACCATGTATTGCCGAAAGATGGCTGCATATGCCACTAATGAAAAGCTCTTAATCCATTGCTTCCAAGAGAGCTTGGCTGACACCGCACTCAACTGGTATATGCAGCTGGATGGGAATCAAGTGCGTACATGGAAGCAGTTGGCCGACGCATTTCTCAAGCGCTACAAGTATAACATCGACCTAACACCCGATAGGTCCGATCTTCAAAGCCTTGAGTAAGAAAAGTGATGAATCCTTTAAGGCATACGCCCAACGATGGAGGGAGTTGGCGGCACAAATAGAGCCCCCGCTGTCGGATAAGGAGACGGTGTCCCTGTTTATAAACTCGTTGACCGGTCCCTATTATGACAAGATGATAGGGAACACGACAACGCTCTTTTCAGACATCATCACCATTGGAGAAAGAGTGGAACAAGGGCTGAAAAGTGGGAAGCTAGCTATGCCTTCCCAATCATTTGAAGCTAAGAAGACCTATGGGAAGAATAAGGAGGGAGGAGTCAACGCCGTAACTATTTCTTCATCTTCCTCCGCTTCGAAGTCGGGAAAGTCGTAGTACAACCCTGTTAAGAAGTTTGATAAACTTCCGACCACATATAGCGACCTCCTGCCGAAGCTAGTGCAAGCTCATCTTCTAGCTTACATTCCACCAAGGAAAATTGATCCACCTTACCCCGATTGGTACAATCCGCAAGATAAATGTCTATACCATTTGGGGGCACCAGGGCATTCAACGGAGAACTGTATTGCTCTCAAATATAAGGTCCAAGACCTTATCGATGCTGGGTGGATCACTTTTGATTCGACAGCGCCCGACGTGAGCAAGAATCCTCTGCTGAAGCAGGAGTAGAGAGAAGAGCAAGCCACGATAGGGCCCCTCCACATTTTTCTTTTCTTTTTGGGACTCATGATCAGTACCCGAGATCATGAGATCCTTTTCATGTAAATAAGGGTTTTTTTGTACAGTTTTTTATACATATCAATAAAGAGGCATTTTTCACACATCATTCTCTCATTTATTCTTTTCTCTCTTTCTCTCATTAACATTAATAATTCTAAACCAAAAACAGAACCGATAAAACAATTATGTCTGTGATTGTTCGCTCCGACCGGGATCCGAAAGTTGAGGATGAATGGGTTGAGTTGGACAGTGATGAGGAGACCATCTCTCCGGATCTGCAAAGACAACTAGATCAAGAAGCTCGTCTACTCCAACCGTATCAAGAGAAATTGGAGACCGTGAATTTGGGGCAGGGCCAAGAGATAAAAGAGGTCAACATTGGGACCCATATCAGTGATGAAATAAGGGCGCAATTGATCCAATTGTTAAGGGAATATAAGGACGTATTTGCATGGTCGTATCATGATATGCCCAGTTTGGACTCTAACATCGTCGAGCACAAGTTACCGTTGAAAGAAGGGTTTCGACCCGTCAAACAAAAGCTCCGACGAATCAAGCCCGAGTGGTCTTTAAAGATCAAGGAGGAGGTAGAAAAGCAATTAGACGCGGGATTCTTGGTTGTATCTCAGTATCCCGAATGGCTGGCTAACATCGTGCCAGTCATTAAAAAGAATGGAAAGGTTAGAGTTTGTGTTGACTACAGGGATCTGAATCGTGCCAGTCCAAAGGACGATTTTCCCTTACCGCACATCGATACACTAGTGGATCATACAGCCACGAAGACACTCTATTCCTTTATGGATGGGTACTCTGGGTACAACCAAATCAAGATGAATGTGGAAGACCGCGAGAAAACTTCCTTCATTATCCTAAGACCGAGAAAGAGATAAGAGGATTCCTCGGCAGGGTGAACTATGTCGCAAGGTTCATCGCACAGTTGACTGACACGTGCAAACCAATATTCAGGCTGTTGCGCAAGAATCATTCCGAATCTTGGGATGAGGATTGTCAACAAGCTTTTGATAAGATCAAACAGTGCTTGGCCAATCCACCAGTATTGGTGCCACCTGTCGAGGGAAGACCATTAATCCTCTACTTAACCGTGCTTGATGAGTCCATGGGAGGTGTGCTAGGACAACAAGATGAAACGGGAAAGAAAGAACGAGCCATCTACTACCTGAGCAAGAAATTTCTCGACTATGAAACCCGCTACACGCCATTAGAAAAGACGTGCTGTGCGTTAGCATGGGCAACACAACGGCTCAGGCAGTATATGATTAGGCATACTACTTGGTTGGTTTCCAAAATGGATCCAATTAAGTACGTGTTCGACAAACCAATAATCACTGGGAAGATTGCCCGATGGCAAGTACAGTTATCAGAATTTGACATCATACATGTCACACAAAAGGCCATCAAGGGCAGTACCCTAGCTGATTACCTAGCACACGGGCCGACCAACGACTACCAATCCCTTCAGGATAATTTCCCCGATGAGGATATAATGAATCTACAACATGAAGAGCCTAAAGATGATGCGTGGACCATGTATTTTGATGGAGCCTCCAACATGCTTAGACGAGGGATTGGCACAGTGCTAATCTCTCCACAAGGAAAATACATTCCCATAACGGCAAGACTCAACTTCGATTGTACAAACAACATGGCTGAATACGAGGCTTGCGCGTTGGGAATCCAAGCAGCCATCAAAAATGGTATCCTAAAGCTCAAAGTGTTTGGTGATTCGGCCCTAGTCATCTACCAACTACGAGGTGATTGGGAAGTCCGAAATCCTAAACTGATACCATATGTTGAGCACATAAAAGATTTGACACATCTCTTCCAAAGTGTCGTCTTTGAATACATTCCAAGGGAGGAGAATCAGTTTGCCGACGCTCTTGCTACGCTCTCGTCGATGTTCGCCTTGGATAGTGAGCATGAAATGCCCATCATCAATATCCGGCAGCACGATAAGCAAGCGTTCTGCCTTCTGATAAATAAAGCTGTCGATGATTGTCCATGGTTCCATGACATCAAGCAATATTTAACAAAAGAGGAATATCCTGATGCGGCCAACGATAATGACAAGAAGCATATACGAAGAAGGGCCATGGGATTTCTGCTAGTCGATGAAACCCTCTACAAGAAAAATTATGACTCGGTCTTGTTGAGATGTATAGACCAAGTCGAAGCTCAAAATATGATCAAAGAAGTACATGAGGGGGTTTTTGGTACCCATATCCCCGGGCCTGCAATGGCTAAAAAGATCCTCAGGGCGGGATACTATTGGTCGACCATGGAAAGGGATTGTTACCAGTACGTGCGAAAATGCCATAAGTGTCAAGCATACGCCGACAACATTCATGTCCCACCGACTCCACTCAACGTATTGGCTTCACCTTGGCCATTCGCAATGTGGGGCATGGATGTTATTGGACCCATCGAGCCGAAAGCATCCAATGGACATAGATTCATTCTTGTGGCCATTGACTACTTCACCAAATGGGTAGAAGCGGCATCGTATGCTCATGTGACCCGAAAGGTGGTAACATCCTTCATCAAGAAGAACATTATATGCAGATACGGTATTCCCGATAAAATCATCACTGATAATGGATCTAATTTGAATAACAAAATGGTGGAAGAACTGTGCCAAGAATTCAAGATCCAACACCACAACTCTTCCCCATATCGGCCAAAGATGAATGGGGCAGTCGAGGCAGCCAATAAAAACATCAAGAAAATAGTGCAAAAGATGGTTGTCTCATTTAAAGACTGGCATGAGATGTTACCCTTCGCTCTTCATGGTTATAGGACTTCAGTACGCACATCTATAGGAGCTACTCCATTCTCCCTCGTCTATGGGATGGAGGCAGTTCTACCTGTCGAAGTCGAGATACCTTCTCTAAGGGTAATCATGGAAGCAAAACTTTCCGAGGCAGAATGGGTTCAAAGCCGATACGACCAGTTGAATCTTATTGAAGAGAAATGGCTGAACGCCATATGCCATGGTCAAGCCTATCAGAGGATGATCAAAAAGGCTTTTGACAAGAAAGTCCACCCTCGAGTCTACCATGAGGGAGAGCTGGTAATGAAGAAGTTGCTACCAGCTCAAAAGGACAAAATCGGAAAGTGGGCCCCGAATTACGAAGGACCATACGTGGTGAAGCGAGCCTTCTCAGGAGGAGCATTGATCCTCACGGACATGGATGGAGAAGAACTTCGATACCCAGTCAACGCTGACGTGGTAAAGAAATACTATGCTTGAAGACGTTGCTTGCATAGGCCCGCTAGGATGAAAACCCGAAAAGGGCGTCCTAGGCAAAAGTTAGGGCAAAATAAAAAGCCCGCCAGTACAAGGGTACTAGGCAAAATAAAGGCGAATTTATCCCCGCTAGGATACGTCCTAGGCAAAAATTAGGGGCAAAAGAATAAGACACAAAAAAAAAGCAAGCAACGATCACTTGAATCGAAAACCGAAAGGCGGTTCAAGTGATTATCTTCTAGAAGCAAGCGTCTTGCAGTGTCTACACTCCTGGCTCAGGCATCTCACCCGAAGCAATTAGGGGAATGTAAGAGCAACAATTACAGATATAATTGTTAAGCCTAATGTATATAGCCTACCCTGGCCAGCCATTCTTCAGAAATTCCTTTTTGTATATCTTTCTGTAAAAACATTTGTGAATATCAATAAAATATCTATTCATTTCTCTTCTCTTGACCATGTGATTATGCCTCTAAATTGGTGTTTCTTAAAAATTGTACGAAATTCCTTTAATAATCGGTCAATAAAGAAAGTTGGAGGGGTTCCTATAAAATCCGTAATCTCCTGCGTAAGAGGCTCACAGAAATCCTCCCTCACGTCGACGACAGAAATTCCTCCAAGAAGAGGAGGATAGGGAGAGCCATTCATTTTTCTAAAAACATTAACAAAATGATTAAACTTTCATTTTGTGCATCACACACATTAGTTGCACATTCAAAGACCTTATCATGAGGCAGTCGCATAAAATAGAAAAATAGGAAAAATTTCTTGTGTATGACAGCAGCCAACAGAAAAAGCTGAAAAATCGACAAAAAAGGCAAAAATTCAGAAAATCCAACAATCGTACAGAATAACTGAGCCTGGAGAGGCTTGCCGAAATAATACTCCCCAGAGACATCTCAGCTTGCATTCTTGGGCCGAATTCCCAGTGAAAGCTATCAGAGCAAGATCAGCAAGATTCCCCAATGGAAGCATGATCATCCAAACAAAATATCCGAGTCAAAGGACTTAGACTTCCTCAGTGGAAGATAGCTTTCCAACTCGAGCGACGAGTGAAGCTAAGCCTGAAGAGGCTTTCTAAATAATACTCTGGGATACATAAGATCCTCAATCCCCATTCGCCTACTCAGAGGCACTCCTTCAAAAAGAGAAAATCCGAAAAGATCAATAACCATTCCCCAAGCGGAATTCGGTATTCAGCCAAACACCGAACGTCAAGATAATCCGCCTAATAGAAGAGGCCAATCAAGATCAATACGACAGAATCCCCCAGCAGATAACAGCCTACGCAGAGGCAACAAAACCATAAAATCAAAAAAGTCACCCGAATAAGGATAACCGGGATACTCCACCAACGTCGAAATGACGTCAGCCAATCATAAGGCATCACTCACCTCAGAAAGAACATCTTTGTGTCTGCATCCCCAAGGAATCAGAATTTCCCCAGTAGGCACCAACTACGCAATGGAAAGTTGGGACACAAGAACCTATGAGTAACTGCACATCCCCTAGACGGATCCCCGCGTTATCCAGCCCTCAGCGGCACCAAAATCAAAAACAACCGTCGAAGCAGCATCATGGACTGTGGAGACAAAATCATCACAAATCCATGGAGAGGGCAAACTCACGCTACCAAAGTGACCAGAAGCACGGAGGTATGCAACCCTGGAGAGGCGATGACTAATACTCAGCTACCAACATCATCAGAAACACGGAGGTATACAGCTGCCAACGACGTCAGAAACACGGAGGCATGCAGACCCTGGAGAGGGCAAACTCACGCTACCGAGGTCGTCAGAAACACCGAGGTATGCACGAGCCTGGAGAGGCGATGACTAATACTCAGCTACCGACGTCGTCAGAAACACGGAGGTATGCAGCTGCCAACGTCGTCAGAAACACGGAGGCATGCAGACCCTGGAGAGGGAAAACTCACGCTACCGAGGTCGTCAGAAACACCGAGGTATGCACGAGCCTGGAGAGGGGACGACTAATACTCAGCTACCGAAGTCGTCAGAAATACGGAGGTATGCAGCTGCCAACATCGTCAGAAACACGGAGGCATGCAGACCCTGGAGAGGGCAAACTCACGCTACCGAGGTCGTCAGAAACACTGAGGTATGCACGAGCCTGGAGAGGCGACGACTAATACTTAGCTACCGACGTCGTCAGAAACACGGAGGTATGCAGCTGCCAACGTCGTCAGAAACACGGAGGCATGAAGACCCTGGAGAGGGCAAACTCACGCTACCGAGGTCGTCAGAAACACCGAGGTATGGACGAGCCTGGAGAGGCGACGACTAATACTCACCCTGGAGAGGCCAAACTCAACCTAGAGAGGCTAATCAACAATTTTCCCACCAGAAGACACTACAAGTCGGAAGGATGGCTTACTCCCTGTAGACCCCTAAAATTGTCCGGGTCGGAAATAAAGCTTGAAGACCCTCGAAGACTGAAGGAAGATCATCCAGAAGGACTCCTAGAAGGCCCAAGGAGGGTTCTCTATAGGTCTAGAGGTCTTAGGATAGCCAAAAATAAGAAAAGTGGGAGGAATGAAGCCAATACGGCCTCTCAGGGGTTCACTACGGTCGTATTGAGTATTTTGAACTACAATACGGCCGCAGCGAACTCAATACGGCCGTATTGAAGTCTTGAAACTTCAATACGGCCGCAGCGAACTCAATACGGCCGTATTGAAGTTCAAAAACTTCAATACGGGCCGTATTGAATTCAATACGGCCGTATTGAAGTTCAAAAACTTCAATACGGGCCGTATTGAACTCAATACGGCCGTATTGAAGTTCAAAAAATTTCAATACGGCCGTATTGGCTCCAGGGACCGTATTGCGCCTGTTCCCTATAAATATGACGTCAATTGGACGTCATTGGGAGGTGGGACACACAGTTTTAACCCTCTCCTTGAGTATTCTGGGGTTTTTTGAGCAGTGCTCTCCCTAGAAATCACTTGGAGAGTTGATCCGACGAAGTTCTTGAGCCCCGAGCCATTTTGCTTGAGGATCGAACCTAGTCGAAGGGAAATCCTCCGGATTTCCATAGTTAAAATTTTATAGGAGGGAGCGAGCGGGCTTGTAGAGCGAGGGAACGCCAAAAAGCTTCCCAGTTTTACGAAATATATAAAAAGCACGCTTCAAAGGTTTCTTCTTCAAAATCCTTCCTTTTACTGCTTTCTGTGTGCATATTTAACTGTCATCATGTAGATAGTTAATTTATAATTGCTTAGAATAAATAGGGGTAATTTAGTAATTTTGCACTATTATTTTTAAATAATCTGTCATAGGGAACCCGAAAGGGGCGCTGTGGGGTGCTAACACCTTCCTCACGCGTAACCGACTCCCTTACCCGACTCTGGTTGTAATGGCCGAAGTCGATTTTTGAATCGATTGCCTTATCCCTTTTTCCAATGTTTTGAGTAAAACATTGGTGGCGACTCCACGAACCCTCCTTTTACGAAAACCGCTAATCCATGGAGGGTCCCGCTTGGGATTAACATGGATTGGTGAGCCTTTTAATAAAATTGCTCGTTTGACAAGGTCTCAGTTTGAGAATAAGTCATTCTGGCAATCCATATTTTTAAACAAATCATAAGAGTCCAACCATCCTTCGCGAATGCCGAAAGCCCGTTTCGGGCCGGTGGCGACAGATGGCGACTTCACTGGGGAAGCTTCGAGAGTCAGTCCCATTTAGTGACAGATTATTTTAACAAATAATAGTTAAAATTACTTTATTACCCCTTACTTGTATGATAACATGTTTATCTATTTGGCTTTAATAACTGTTGTATTTTTAAATTTACGCAATTGTTTGAAATAAAAACTGCACACAAACCTTTGCACACAACAGTTCCCTCTATACCCGGGGGCATGAGTGATTAACCATAGGGAGTGGATGTTAGTACGGCCGGTTGTCGAATGGGTCTATAGGTGCCCGTAGACCGTTGTCGGAAAACATCACTCAAGGTGATAACCATGAACTTGAATCCGACGGTGCGTTGGAGCTTTCCATCGACCTACGATGAGAGGAATTGGGTCCCTATAATGGGGGCACCTTGGGGGCCTTGGACTGGTGAGAACAGTTAGAACCTACCTTGAATATGCACCATTTCTGCAGGATACCCCTACCTCGTGATTCGCTCATGACTGTTCGTGGATGAGTGAATTGTTTGTGCATTTTTATGTGACATTGTATGAGCATACATTGCACCTTTTAAACATACAACATTCTTTTAAATAAAAAGAATAAATAGAAATAAAGATCTTCTAGTACATGGTGTTAACATCTACCTTCATTGCATTCATATAGGTAGTTTCCCTTTTCACCCAAAAAAAATAATGATAATAATAAAAAATACCCAAAAGAGAAAAAAAGGTTATTTATCCAAACCAAGCAATATCATGCATCATTTTAGGGACATCCTAAAAACATGATAATGCTTAGTTGAATAAACACTATGCATGCATATTCATCTCCATCATCTCATATCATGCATATAGATCATGGAGGGATCTAGGAGTCATTCATTTCATACATCCCTCCTAGTAATTCATTAATAAACATTAATAAAAAGAAAGAAATAATCGATGCGTATGTTCAAAATGGATCGCACGCCATTTGTTATTAAGTGTAAGCCAACAACCGCGCCAAGCGAGCGCACGTCAACTCCGTTGTTGGTAATCAAGACGAACAAAGGGGAAGGTCCGACACCATTAAGGATCATCGCTCCAAGGCCTTTCCCCTACAAATCAAATAAGGCTGTGCCGTGGATATACGACATCCACTCTTCTGCCGACAGCGATATCTCCAACATCGCTGGACTTGGGGGCATGACTAGGAGTGGTAGGATCTACACTCCCGATGATCTTCATAACAAAGCCCCCAAGAATAAAGAAAAAGAAGAAAAGAAAACCGAGGAAAAAGAATCCGAGGAGGAGACTGACAAGCTGTTAAAGTTTATCCGACAGAGCGAGTATTCCATCGTGGATCAACTTCACAGGACGCCTGCGAAAATCACTCTGCTGTCATTGATCCTAAACTCTGAACCGCATCGACAAGCTTTGTTGAAAGTCTTGAACGAAGCATATGTGTCGCATTCCATCTCCCAAGACAAATTTGAGGGGATTGTTAGTCACATCATGGCTAATGATCACCTCACTTTCACAGATGAAGAGATCCCCGCTGAGGGACCAAACCACAACAAGCCCTTGCACATCTCTGTAAAGTGCAAGGAGTATCACATCGTTAAAGTCTTGGTAGATAATGGATCTTCCTTGAACGTGATGCCAAAAAGAACGCTCGATCAAGTGGCAATCAAGGGAGTCCAAATGCGCCCGAGCAACATGATAGTTCGAGCTTTCGACGGATCTAAAAGAGAAGTAGTGGGAGAAATCAATCTTCCAATCCAAATTGGACCCACTATCTTCAACGTCGAATTTCAAGTGATGGATATTACTCCTGCATACAGCTGTCTCCTCGGCCGACCTTGGATTCATGATGCGAAAGCTGTACCCTCTACGCTCCACCAGAAAGTCAAGTTCATAGTGGGGAACAAACTGGTGACCGTGCAAGCTGAAGATAACATACTCATCAGTAAGCCATCCAACATACCTTATGTGGATGCAGCAGAGGAAGCTTTGGAAACCGCCTTCCAAGCATTGGAAATTGCCAATGTTGAGACATTTCCCCGAGAAATGAAGAAGATAGCTCATATGCTCACAAAGAACGGATACTTGCCAGGACAAGGATTAGGCAAGGACTCCCAAGGAATCCCGGAGCTACCCATTATCAAGGACAATCCGGGGAAACAAGGGTTAGGATACAACCCTAGCAAAGATCAAAGAACGAAGAGGAATCAAGATCCTTCTCGACGTTCTTTAAGCCAGATCTTTAGGAAGGCCGGTTCACAAGCGTCAAGGCCGGTCGTCGTCATCAAAATGTTTTTTTTCCTTCCGATAGGGATGTATAGACTCAGTGACTATTAGAGATCACTCCTCGGGGACAGCCCGACCCCCGAGCCTCGATAGGGCACATGTTTCCATTAAGATTATAATAAAATCATTCTTCATTATTTCTTATTGCTTCTTTTCTTGCTTGCAATAAAATTCTAAACCGCATTATGTAACCCTGTTTGAATAAACATAAATGAGGTTAAAATCATCTTAATAATCAATAAACCCGCATCATTTTTATGTGGAAGTGTGTGACAACTTGGAGCACCTTTCCTTGGCCTCAATAAGTGCCGTCATGGATAAAAAGAAATCCATTCAGGACAAAAATCCTAAAAAACAAAAAGCTCGGCAGGAAACCCAAAAAGGGGACTGCACAAAATAAGAGCAAAAGACCCGCTAGGAATCCCACAAAAGGGTGACCTAGGCAAAAATTAGGGTTACAAAATAATGAACAAAAACAAAAGCCCGCTAAAACTCCACAAATGGGGGTTTTAGGCAAAAGTTAGGGCCGTCAAAAAAGAAAAAAACAAAATAAATCCATGATGGTACCATCAATTGAATTCAACAAAGGGCTCAAGAAAAGCTATCCAAGTTGTCAAAGCACAATCATTAATAACAAAGATGTGCTTAATCTCATAAGTGTTTAATCGAACAAACCTAAACACAATAAGCCTACCATGGCCAGCCATTCTTACAAAATCCATTTTTCAAAAATAAAATAATCCCCTCTAAAACACAAACTTTTGAAAATATATCCTTTCCTTCTTTTCTCTCTTGTCCCAACGATTTTTGAATAATCTAGTGGAAACATGGAGATATAGTGGTCAATAGGAGGGTTGACATATCTTTTAAAGGAAGGGAAGGATCATTTGGTTGATGACACCAAATCCCAATATAACACGCATCATTCCTCGGTTACAGAAATCGGCAGCGCACAGCCCGTCTGGAGGAATGGCAAAATCCAAAAAACGCATCGGTTAATTCTTTTGAAAAATGAATCAAATAGAATTAGGTGCATCATACTGCATACATGCATACAGATGATAGGTGTACTGGAAGATCACTTATTCTCTGTTTATTGGAAAAAACAAACAAAAAACAAAAATATATAAACTTCAGAAAAAACAATGCGCCCGCACCATGTTCAGTACACCCGTACCAAAATGGGGGTTATGAACAAAATTTCAACTCAATACGGGCGTACTGAAATGGATACGGCCGTATTGGCTATAAAGAAATTTTCAAAGACCTCGTCATGAGGCAATCACATAAAATAGAAAAAATAGAAAATTGCTTGTGTATGACAGCAGAAAATTCGACAAAAAAGACAGAGATTCCGCATCATACAGAATAACTGAGCCTGGAGAGGCTTGCCGAAATAATACTCATACGAAATAACTGAGCCTGGAGAGGCTTGCCGAAATAATACTCCCCAAGAGACATCTCGGCTTGCACTCTTGGGCTGAACAGAAACCATACAGAATAATTGAGCCTGGAGAGGCTTGCCGAAATAATACTCTCTCATCATAACAGAGCCTGGAGAGGCTTGCCGAAAGAATACTCTCACAGAATAATTGAGCCTGGAGAGGCTTGCCGAAAGAATACTCTCACAAAATAACTGAGCCTGGAGAGGCTTGCTGAAATAATACTCTCACAAGAATAACTGAGCCTGGAGAGGCTCGCCGAAATAATACTCTCGCAGAATAATTGAGCCTGGAGAGGCTCGCCGAAATAATACTCTCGCAGAATAATTGAGCCTGGAGAGGCTCGCTGAAATAATACTCTTCTTCATCAAAGAATAATTGAGCCTGGAGAGGCTCGCTGAAATAATACTCTTCTTTATCAAAGAATAATTGAGCCTGGAGAGGCTCGCCAAAATAATACTCCTCAAAGACATTTCTGTACAGAAAAAGCCGAAACTAACAAAAAAGGCAAAAATACAGAAAAAGCCAAAATCAACAAAAAAGGCGAAATACAGAAAAAGCCGAAACTAACAAAAGAGGCAAAAATACAGAAAAAGCCAAAAAACGACAAAAAAGGCAAAAGATTTAGAAAATCAATCGCCTCATACAGAATAATTGAGCCTGGAGAGGCTTGCTAAAATAATACTCCCACAGAATAATTGAGCCTGGAGAGGCTTGCCGAAATAATACTCTCAGAATAACCGAGCCTGGAGAGGCTCGCCGAAACAATACTCTCTGACCATACAAAATAATTGAGCCTGGGGAGGCTTGCCAAAATAATACTCTCACAAAATAATTGAGCCTGGAGAGGCTTGCTAAAATAATACTCCCACAAGATAATTGAGCCTGGAGAGGCTTGCTAAAATAATACTCCCACAGAATAATTAAGCCTGGAGAGGCTTGCCGAAATAATACTCTCCAAAAGACGCCTCAGCTCGCATTCTCGGGCTGAACAAAAAACCAATTCATCGTACAGAATAATTGAGCCTGGAGAGGCTCGCCGAAATAATACTCTCCCAGAATAATTGAGCCTGGAGAGGCTCGCCGAAACAATACTCTCCCAAATAATTGAGCCTGGAGAGGCTCGCCGAAACAATACTCTCCCAAATAATTGAGCCTGAAGAGGCTCGCCGAAACAATACTCCCCTAGAATAATTGAGCCTGGAGAGGCTCGCCGAAAGAATACTCTCCCAGAATAATTGAGCCTGGAGAGGCTTGCCGAAATAATACTCCCACAGAATAAACGAGCCTGGAGAGGCTCACCGAAATAATACTCTTTCAGAATAACTAAGCCTGGAGAGGCTTGCAGAAATAATACTCCCCAACAGTACAGAATAATTGAGCCTGGAGAGGCTCGCAGAAATAATACTCCCCAGAGAAACCTCAGCTCGCGCTCATGGAACAAATCCCCAGCGAGAGCTATCAAAGCAAAGATCGTCAAAATTCCCAATGGAAGTACGATCATTTAAGCAGTATATCCAAGTCAAAGGACTTCAAACTTCCTCAGTGGAAAATAGCTCTCCGACTCAGGCGTTGAGTGAGGCTAAGCCTGCAGAGGCTTCCTAAATAATACTCTGGGATAAATAAGATCCCCAAATTCCCAATTGCCTACTCAAGAGGCACCCTTTCAAAAAGCAAAAATCAAAAGATCAATAAACTATTCCCCAAGTGGAATTCGGCTATCAGCCAGACAATGAACATTGAGAAAATCCGCCTAACAGAAGAGGCCAATCAAAACAAATCCCCAGCAAGAACTATCAAAGCAAAATCGACAAAATTCCCAATGGAAGCACGATCGCCCAAGCAATATATCTAGTCAAAGGACTTGAAACTTCCTCAGTGAAGATAGCTCTCCAACTCAAGCGTTGAGTGAGGCTAAGCCTGCAGAGGCTTCCTAAATAATACTCTGGGATACATAAGATCCCCAAATCCCCAGTCGCCTACTCAAGAGGCGTTCCTACAAAAAGAAAAAAATCAAAAAATATCAATAAATACTCCCCAAGCGGAATCCGGCACTCAGCCGAACACTGAGCTTCAAAATCCCCAGTCGCCTACTCAAGAGGCACTCCTTCAAAAAGGAAAACCCAAAAAAAAAAAAAAAAAAAAAAAAAAAAAAAAAAAAAAAAAAAAAAAAAAGAAGAAATCAATAACAATTCCCCAAACGGAATTTGGCTTTTTCAGCCAATCATCAAACATCAAGATAATTCGCCTACTCAGAGGCACTTCCTTCAAAAAGCAAAAATCGAAAAGATCAATAATCATTCCCCAAGCGGAATCCGGCTCTCAGCCTATCATTGAACATCAAGATGATCTGCCTAACAGAAGAGGCCAATCACAACCAATGACAAAATCCCCTGGCGGATAACAGCCTACACAGAGGCAACAAAATCCAAAAATTAAAAAGAGTTACCCGAATAAGGATAACCGGGATACTCCACCAACGTCCAAAGGACGTCAGCCAAACATAAGGCATTGCTCAACTCAAAGAGAGAGCATATGTGTCTACACCCCAAGGAGTTAGAAATTCCCCATGGGTACCAACTAAGCAAATGCAAGTTGGGGCACAAAAACCTATGAATGACTGCACATCCCCTAGACGGATCCCTGCGTTATCCAGCCCTCAGCGGCACGAAATCAAAAACAATCGTCGAAGCAGCATCGTGGACTGTGGAGACAAAATCCAGAATCCCCAGCGGATAACAGCCTACATAGAGGCAGCAAAAATCAGAAAATCAAAAAGAGACACCCGAATAAGGACAACCGGGATACTCCACTTACGTCGAAAGGACGACAGCCAAGCATAAGGCATCGCTCAACTCAAAGAGAGAGCATCTGTGTCTACACCCCAAGGAGTCAGAAATACCCCATGGGAACCAACTAAGCAAAGCAAGTTGGGGCACAAGAACCTATGAATGACTGCACATCCCCTAGACGGATCCCTGCGTTATCCAGCCCTCAGTGGCACAAAATCAGAAAAGCAAACCGTCGAAGCAGCATCGTGGACTGTGGAGACAAACTCAATTCAACCGCTTCATGTTAAGAGGCAGCCACATGATTGAGTGGCAAACCCTGGAGAGGGTAAACTCAACCGCTTCATGTTAAGAGGCAGCCACATGATTGAGTGGCAAACCCTGGAGAGGGTAAACTCAACCGCTTCATGTTAAGAGGCAGCCACATGATTGAGTGGCAAACCCTGGAGAGGGTAAACTCAACCGCTTCATGTTAAGAGGCAGCCACATGATTGAGTGGCAAACCCTGGAGAGGGTAAACTCAACCGCCTCATGTTGAGAGGCAGCCACATGTTGAGTGGCAAAGTCTGGAGAGACGATACTCACCTGCCGCATGTTAAGTGGCAAAGTCTGGAGAGACGGTACTCACCTGCCGCATGTTAAGTGGCAAAGTCTGGAGAGACGGTACTCATCAGCCACATGTTGAGTGGCAAAGTCTGGAGAGACGTTACTCACCTGCCGCATGTTAAGTGGCAAAGTCTGGAGAGACGGTACTCAACCATCAGCGTCATCAGAGGTGCGTTGGTGTTCAACTTCCGGCTCGGGCGTCGAGTGAAGTTGACCCTGGAGAGGGTAAACTCAGCTACCGAGGATGTCAGAAGCGCCAAGGTATGCATCAACCTGGAGAGGCTACTCAACGATTTTTCCACCGGAAGACATTACAAGTCAGAAGGTCGGCACATCACCCGGACAATTGGGTCAACTCCTTTACTTGTCAGCCGGTACACCAAAAGACCGTTTGACCAAGTAAAAGGGGGGGCAGCTATAGACCCCTAAAATTGTCCGGGTCGGAAATAAAGCTTGAAGACCCTCGAAGACTGAAGGAAGATCATCCAGAAGGACTCCTAGAAGGCCCAAGGAGGGTTCTCTATAGGTCTAGAGGTCTTAGGATAGCCAAAAATAAGAAAAGTGGGAGGAATGAAGCCAATACGGCCTCTCAGGGGTTCACTACGGTCGTATTGAGTATTTTGAACTACAATACGGCCGCAGCGAACTCAATACGGCCGTATTGAAGTCTTGAAACTTCAATACGGCCGCAGCGAACTCAATACGGCCGTATTGAAGTTCAAAAACTTCAATACGGGCCGTATTGAATTCAATACGGCCGTATTGAAGTTCAAAAACTTCAATACGGGCCGTATTGAACTCAATACGGCCGTATTGAAGTTCAAAAAATTTCAATACGGCCGTATTGGCTCCAGGGACCGTATTGCGCCTGTTCCCTATAAATATGACGTCAATTGGACGTCATTGGGAGGTGGGACACACAGTTTTAACCCTCTCCTTGAGTATTCTGGGGTTTTTTGAGCAGTGCTCTCCCTAGAAATCACTTGGAGAGTTGATCCGACGAAGTTCTTGAGCCCCGAGCCATTTTGCTTGAGGATCGAACCTAGTCGAAGGGAAATCCTCCGGATTTCCATAGTTAAAATTTTATAGGAGGGAGCGAGCGGGCTTGTAGAGCGAGGGAACGCCAAAAAGCTTCCCAGTTTTACGAAATATATAAAAAGCACGCTTCAAAGGTTTCTTCTTCAAAATCCTTCCTTTTACTGCTTTCTGTGTGCATATTTAACTGTCATCATGTAGATAGTTAATTTATAATTGCTTAGAATAAATAGGGGTAATTTAGTAATTTTGCACTATTATTTTTAAATAATCTGTCATAGGGAACCCGAAAGGGGCGCTGTGGGGTGCTAACACCTTCCTCACGCGTAACCGACTCCCTTACCCGACTCTGGTTGTAATGGCCGAAGTCGATTTTTGAATCGATTGCCTTATCCCTTTTTCCAATGTTTTGAGTAAAACATTGGTGGCGACTCCACGAACCCTCCTTTTACGAAAACCGCTAATCCATGGAGGGTCCCGCTTGGGATTAACATGGATTGGTGAGCCTTTTAATAAAATTGCTCGTTTGACAAGGTCTCAGTTTGAGAATAAGTCATTCTGGCAATCCATATTTTTAAACAAATCATAAGAGTCCAACCATCCTTCGCGAATGCCGAAAGCCCGTTTCGGGCCGGTGGCGACACTCCCCGGACAATTGGGTCAACTCCTTTACTTGTCAACCGGTACACCAAAAAAGCCGTTCGACTAAGTAAAGGGGGGGCAGCTGTAGACCCCTAAAATTGTCCGGGTCAGAAATAAGACTGAAAGACTCTCGACGACCGAAGGAAAGTCAGCCGGAAGGACTCCTGGAAGACCCTAGGATGATTCTTTGTAGGTCTAGAAGTCTTAGAGTAGCTTAGAATAAGGGTGTCTGAGGATTAGAGCTCAATACGCCCTCCTAGAGGTTCAGTACGGCCGTACTGAGCCATTTGAACTACAATACGGCCATAATGAAATCAATACGGCCGTACTGAAGTTTTTGAACTTCAGTACGGCCGTACTGGATTCAGTACGCCCGTACTGTAGTTCAAAAACTCAGTACGGGCCGTATTGACTCCTTAGGCCGTACTGCGCCTCAATCCTATAAATAGGACGTCATTGGCTCGTCCTTCCACACATTTGGAGCATTTCTCCACCCTCTTGCTGAGTATTCTTGGGTTTTTGAGCTATTCTCTGCCCTAGAAATCTCTCTGAGAGCTGATCCGACTAAGTTCTTGAGTTCACGAGCCTTTAGCTTGAGACTCGAACAAGTCGAAGGGAAATCTCTTTGATTTCCATAGTTAATATTTATTTTTAGGGAAAGGAGCGAGCGAAGGTGTAGTGGGAAGGAGCGCCAAAAAGCCTCCTAACTCCTTTTTGAATATATAAAAGCCCGCTTCGAAGGTTTATTTCCAAATCCTTTCTTTTACCGCTTTCATTTATCGGTTTTTGATTGTTGCATTGCACGTTTAAAGCTTTCATCATGTAGATAGTTTACTTATAATCGTTCTAATAAATAGGGGTAGTTTAGTAATTTTACGCTATTATTTATGAAATAATCCGTCATAGGGAACCCGAAAGGGGCGTTGTGGGGTGCTAACACCTTCCCCACACGTAATCGACTCCCTTACCCAACTCTGGTTGTAATGGCCAAAGTTGATTTGCGAAAATCAATTGCCTTATGTCTTTTTCCAATGTTTTGAGTAAAACATTGGTGGCGACTCCAAGAACCCCTTTTTGCGAAAACCACTAATCCATGGAGGGTCCCGTTTGGGATTAATACGGATTGGTGAGAATCATTTAACAAAATTGTTAGTTCGATAAGGTCTCAGTTTGAGAATAAGTCGTTCTAACAATCCATCATTTTTCAAAACTAAAAAGAGTCCAACCATCGTCGCGAATGCCAATGTCCGTTTCGGCGGGTGGCGACAATTCCCCTCCTCAAAATCCAAATGTAGAAGAAGTAGATATTTACGTTTGGGTTTGAAGGGGTCATGCATTTACATGTTTAATCATGTTTTATTTTTGTTCTTGCCATGCACTCATGCATTTATTCAGTAATCTCAAAATTAAACTTAAACCTTGATATAATTTGATAAACAAGTTATATAATGAGGGAAGTAGAATGATAGAGGTTTCAATAAAAAAGTTGGAAAATTAGCAAAATCTCAATGTTGATATAAGGCTCTCATCATTTTACTTGTTTAACTTTGTTTGGAAACCAATGAATCTAGATAAACAAACGAAATTAATCAAAATTTTGTTCAAAATTAGAAGCTTATGGGGATATATATGTTTGTGTGTGTGTGTGTGTGTGTGTGTAAAGAGATAGATAGAGAAGAAAATTTTAACAAAGCACCCCCTTGAGGTCATAGGATTGAGGGAAAATGATCAACACCTTAGAAAACTAAGGACAAAAGAAAAAGATAATTGATTAGCTACTGGAAAATATTTAGTATTTATCCAAGCACCCCTTTGAGAGGTTATAGGTTCAACAAAAATACATCCCTTATACTAATTGGTTATTGTGAAATGTTTTGGTCGAAAAATAAAAATAATAAGAATTGTCTTGTCCCCATTATGTTACATAAGTATTGAGAAATGTTTTTACAGATATTTGTTTGTCTATTTAAAATAGAAACATTTTCATGAACATAGTTTTGAATGAATTTTTCTAATTAAGAAAGTGAGAGCTAGTGCTAACTTTGGAAATGTAAGACTCTAATTGGACTTAAATGAGACTAAAAAGAATGGATAATTTGCCTATACATTACTACTATTGTCTCCTTAATGGATTAACTCAAAGATTATGATTATTATTGAGGACAAGCAAAAGTTTAAGTTTAGGGTTATTTGATGTTTTGCATTTTTATAATGTTTAATCTTAAGTTTAACTAATTAGAACTATGTTCATGCATAATATAACATAGTTACCTTAGGAAATTTTTTTAAAGTTAGTTTTTCTTTTTTATTCTTGTTACATTTTTATTTTGTTTTTTTATTTGCATATAGTAAGTGAAGATATGATTGCCCTTAGAAGATCAAGGGAGAAAGAACAATAAGACACAAGCCAGAAAAGGGTTACAATTATGGCATACTTGTCAAGCCCGTGATAGACCAAGTGAAGAAAACAATCTCTAAGAAGTTGAACATGTGATGGTCGTGACTCACCAGTCACTCTCATGACACGATCCTGATGTTAAAGCTTATCTTTTAAATCATTATGTATTATCTTGTCATTAGGACTTCATTTTAGGTTTATCTTTTAGCCCTTTTAGGATATAAATTAGACTAGTGAGGCTATGAAAGGACACTTTTGATTTCACGCTTGATAGATAGATTGAAGAAAAGTAATGTGTTGGTATTCCTCAGATTCTTAGGTTCATTTCTTTTTGTCTTATTTTTCTTTCTTTGCAAATTATATATGTTAAATGGTTAACCATCGCTTTTCATAATTTTTGATATTTAGGGAGGTACTGAGAGGTGAACCTAAATATTGGAACCTAAAGAAATAGACTTAGGTGTTGGAACCCAATTGAAGACAACTTCATGTCCAGTTTGAAAATCTCTTTGATGTCGGAATGCCTGATGGCCAGACTAAACCTCTGTTGGTGGTTTTGAAGAGTTCACGGGGTGACAAATAGTAAAGTGTGTAGTTGAAGCTAGAAATTGGGCCTATAGTGGGCCTAGGCTAATTTTTAAATATTTGGCTTGTTTTGCTCCATTTAATCTAAGGAATTGATTTAGCTAGGTCTCATCGTCATTAGGTGAACCTAACTAAACCAATTCCAACATTTTTGGATTGGATTAAGTGAAGGAAAACAAGATGGCCGCGTAGCTCTTCTAGCTTCTCCCATGTCGCCACCCGCCGAAACGGACATTGGCATTCGCGACGATGGTCGGACTCTTTTTAAGTTTTGAAAAATGGTGGATTATTAGAACGACTTATTCTCAAACTGAGACCTCATCGAGCTAACAATTTTGTTTAAATGACTCTCACCAATCCATGTTAATCCCAAGCGGGACCCTCCATGGATTAGTGGTTTTCGCAAAAAGAAGGGGTTCTTGGAGTCGCCACCAATGTTCGACTTGTTCGAGTCTCAAGCTAATGACTCATGACTCAAGAACTTCGTCGGATTGGCTCTCGGAGAGACTTCTAGGGCAGAGAATAGCTCAAAAACCCAAGAATACTCAGCACGAGGGTCCAGAAGTGTGTAAAAAGTGTGGGAGGATGTGCAAATGACGTCCTATTTATAGGATTGAGGCGCAATACGGCCTGGGAGGTCAATACGGCCCGTACTGGGTTTTTGAACTACAGTACGGCCGTATTGAATTTGGTACGGCCGTACTGAAGTTCAAAAACTTCAGTACGACCGTATTGATTTCACTACGGCCCATACTGAGTTTTTGAACTACAGTACGGCCGTATTGAATTTGGTACGGCCGTATTGCAGTTCAAATGGCTCAGTACGGCCGTACTGAACCTCTGGGAGGGTGTATTGAGCTCCAATCCTCGCACACCCTTATTCTAAGCTACTCTAAGACTTCTAGACCTACAAAGAATCATCCTAGGGTCTTCCAGGAGTCCTTCCGGCTGACTTTCCTTCGGTCTTCGAGAGTCTTTGAGCTTTATTTCCGACCCGGACAATTTTAGGGGTCTACAGCTGCCCCCCCTTTACTTAGTCGAACGAATTTTTTGGTGTACCGGTTGACAAGTAAAGGAGTTGACCCAATTGTCCGGGGAGTAAGCCATCCTTCCGACTTGTAGTGTCTTCCGGTGGGAAAATTGTTGAGTGGCCTCTCCAGGTTGAGTATTAATCGTCGCCTCTCCAGGCTCGTGCATACCTCGGTGTTTCTGACAACCTCGGTAGCGTGAGTTTTCCCTCTCCAGGGTTTGCATGCCTCCGTGTTTCTGACGACGTTGGCAGCTGCATACCTCCGTGTTTCTGACGACGTCGGTAGCTGAGTATTGGTCGTCGCCTCTCCAGGCTCGTGCATACCTCGGTGTTTCTGACAACCTCGGTAGCTGCATACCTTCGTGTTTCTGACGACGGGGTAGCTGAGTATTAGTCGTCGCCTCTCCAGGCTCGTGCATACCTCGGTGTTTCTGACAACCTCGGTAGCTGCATACCTCCGTGTTTCTGACGATGGGGTAGCTGAGTATTAGTCGTTGCCTCTCCAGGCTCGTGCATACCTCGGTGTTTATGACAACCTCGGTAGTTGCATACCTCCGTGTTTCTGACGGCGGGGTAGCTGAGTATTAGTCGTCGCCTCTCCAGGCTCGTGCATACCTCGGTGTTTCTGACAACCTCGGTAGCTGCATACCTCCGTGTTTCTGACGACGGGGTAGCTGAGTATTAGTCGTTGCCTCTCCAGGCTCGTGCATACCTCGGTGTTTCTGACGACCTCGGTAGCTGCATACCTCCGTGTTTCTGACGACGGAGTAGCTGAGTATTAGTCGTCGCCTCTCCAGGCTCGTGCATACCTCGGTGTTTCTGACAACCTCGGTAGCATGAGTTTGCCCTCTCCAGGGTCTGCGGTTTGCCCTCCCCAGGGTTGCATACCTCCGTGCTTCTGGTCACTTTGGTAGCGTGAGTTTGCCCTCTCCAGGGATGCATACCTCCGTGCTTCTGGTCACTTTGGTAGCGTGAGTTTGCCCTCTCCAGGGATTTGTGATGATTTTGTCTCCACAGTCCACGATGCTGCTTCGACGGTTGTTTTTGATTTTGGTGCCGCTGAGGGCTGGATAACGCAGGGATCCGTCTAGGGGATGACCTTTTTTTATTATTATTATTATTTTTTTTTTTTATGCATGGGGATTATTCTTAGACCTTATCACGAGGTTTATTGTTAATGCACAAACAATATCACATAAACCTATACACAAACAATTCACTCATCCACGAACAGTCACGAGCGAATCACGAGGTAGGGGTATCCTGCAGAAAAGTGCATATTCAAGATGGTTCTAACTGTTCTCACTGGTCTGAGGCCCCCAAGGTGCCCCCATTATAGGGACCCAATCCTTCTTGTCGTAAGTCGATGGAAAATTCCAACGCACTGTCGGACTCGAGTTCATGGTTATCACCTTGAGTGATGTTTTTCGACAACGGTCTACGGGCACCTAGGCCCATTCGACAACCGGCCGTACTAACATCCACTCCCTATGGCTTTCCACTCATGCCCCCGGGTATAGAGGGAACTGTTGTGTGCAAAGGTTTGTGTGCAGTTTTTACTTCAAACAATTGCAAAAATTTAAACATTCAACAGTTATTAAAAGCCACATAGATAAAACATATTATCATACAAGTGAGGGGTAATGAAGTAATTTTAAACTATTATTTAAAAAAAACAATCCATCACTAAATGGGACTGACTCTCGAGGCTTCCCCAGTGGAGTCGCCATCTGTCGCCACCCGCCGAAACGGACCTTGGCATTCGCGAAGATGGTCGGACTCTTTTTAAAGTTTTGGAAAATGATGGATTGTTAGAACGACTTATTCTCAAACTGAGACCTCATCGAACTAACAATTTTATTAAATGAGTCACCAATCCATGTTAATCCCAAGCGGGACCCTCCATGGATTAGTGGTTTTCGCAAAGTAGGGTTCTTGGAGTCGCCACTGTAGACCCCTAAAATTGCCCGGGTCGGAAATAAAGCTTGAAGACTCTCGAAGACTGAAGGAAGATCAGCCAGAAGGACTCCTGGAAGGCCCTAGGAGGGTTCTCTGTAGGTCTAGAGGTCTTAGAATAGCTCAAAATAAGAAAGTGGAGGGAATGAAGCCCAATACGGCCGTACTGAACTTAATACGGCCGTATTGAAGCTTCAATACGGCCGCAGTGAACTCAATACGGCCGTATTGAAGTTTCTGAAACTTCAATACGGCCGTACTGAAATCAATACGGCCGTATTGAAGCTTCAATACAGCCGCAGTGAACTCAATACGGCCGTATTGAAATTTCTGAATTTCAATACGGCCGTATTGAACTCAATACGGCCGTATTGAAGTTCAAAAATTTCAATACGGCCGTATTGATTCCATAGCCCGTATTGCGCCTGTTCCCTATAAATATGGCGTCATTTTGACGTCATTCCACACTTTTAAACACAGTTTTAACCCTCTCCTTGAGTATTCTGGGGTTTTTGAGCAGTGTTCTGCCCTAGAAATCACTTGGAGAGTTGATCCGACGAAGTTCTTGAGCCCCGAGCCATTTTGCTTGAGGATCGAACCTAGTCAAAGGGAAATCCTCTGGATTTCCATAGTTAAAATTTTATAGGAAGGGAGCGAGCGGGCTTGTAGAGCGAGGGAACGCCAAAAAGCTTCCCAGTTTTACGAAATATATAAAAAGCACGCTTCAAAGGTTTCTTCTTCAAAATCCTTCCTTTTACTGCTTTCTGTGTGCATATTTAACTGTCATCATGTAGATAGTTAATTTATAATCGCTTATAATAAATAGGGGTAATTTAGTAATTTTATATTGTTATTTTAGAAATAATCTGTCATAGGGAACCCGAAAGGGGCGCTGTGGGGTGCTAACACCTTCCTCACGCGTAACCGACTCCCTTACCCGACTCTGGTTGTAATGGCCGAAGTCGATTTTTGAATCGATTGCCTTATCCCTTTTTCCAATTGTAGACCCCTTAAATTGTCCGGGTCGGAAATAAAACTCGAAGACCCTCAAAGATCGAAGGAAAGTCAGCCAGAAGGACTCCTAGAAGACCATAGGATGGCTATCTGTAGGTTTAGAGGTCTTAGAGTAGCTTAAAATAAGGAAGTGGAGGGAATGAAGCCCAATACGACCGTACTAAACTTAATACGGCCGTATTGAAGCTTCAATACAGCCGCAGTGAACTCAATACGGCGTATTGAAGTTTCTGAAACTTCAATACGGCCGTACTGAAATCAATACGGCCGTATTGAAGCTTCAATACGGCCGCAGTGAACTCAATACGGCGTATTGAAGTTTCTGAAACTTCAATACGGCCGTACTGAAATCAATACGGCCGTATTGAAGCTTCAATACAGCCGCAGTGAACTCAATACGGGCGCATTGAAATTTCTGAATTTCAATACGGCCGTATTGAATTCAATACGGCCGTATTGAAGTTCAAAAATTTCAATACGGCCGTATTGATTCTGTAGCCCGTATTGCGCCTGTTCCCTATAAATATGACGTCAATTGGACGTCATTTGACACTTTCACACACAGTTTTAACCCTCTCCTTGAGTATTCTGGGGTTTTTGAGCAGTGTTCTGCCCTAGAAATCACTCGGAGAGTTGATCCGACGAAGTTCTTGAGCCCCGAGCCATTTTGCTTGAGGATCGAACCTAGTCGAAGGGAAATCCTCCGGATTTCCAAGTCAAAAATTATTAGGAAGGAGTGAGCGGGCTTGTAGAGCGAGGGAACGCCAAAAAGCTTCCCAGTTTTACTTGATATATAAAAAGCACGCTTCAAGAGGTTTCTTTTCTAAAAATCCCTTCTTTTACTGCTTTCTGTGTGCATATTTAACTGTCATCATGTAGATAGTTAATTTATAATTGCTTAGAATAAATAGGGGTAATTTAGTAATTTTATATTGTTATTTTAGAAATAATCTGTCATAGGGAACCCGAAAGGGGCGCTGTGGGGTGCTAACACCTTCCTCACGCGTAACCGACTCCCTTACCCGACTCTGGTTTTAATGGCCGAAGTCGATTTTTGAATCGATTGCCTTATCCCTTTTTCCAATGTTTTGAGTAAAACATTGGTGGCGACTCCACGAACCCTCCTTTTACGAAAACCGCTAATCCATGGAGGGTCCCGCTTGGGATTAACACGGATTGGTGAGACTTTTAATAAATAAATTGGATAAGATCGACAAGGTCTCAGTTTGAGAACAAGTCGTTCTAATAATCCAATACATTTTCAAAACCAAAATAAAAAGCGAGCTCGACCGTCTTCGCGACCGCCGAGGCCCGTTTGGGCCGGTGGCGACAGATGGCGACTCCGCTGGGGAAGCTTCGAGAGTCAGTCCCATTTAGTGACAGATTATTTTTAACAAATAATAGTTAAAATTACTTTATTACCCCTTGCATGTATAATAACATGATTTATTATATGGCTTTAATAACTGTTGTATGTTTAATTTTCGCAATTGTTTGAAATACAAACTGTACTCAAACCTTTGCACACAACAGTTCCCTCTATACCCGGGGGCATGAGTGATTAACCATAGGGAGTGGATGTTAGTACGGCCGGTTGTCGAATGGGTCTATAGGTGCCCGTAGACCGTTGTCGGAAAACATCACTCAAGGTGATAACCATGAACTTGAGTCCGACGGTGCGTTGGAGCTTTCCATCGACCTACGATGAGAGGAATTGGGTCCCTATAATGGGGGCACCTTGGGGGCCTTGGACTGGTGAGAACAGTTAGAACCTACCTTGAATATGCACCATTTCTGCAGGATACCCCTACCTCGTGATTCGCTCGTGACTGTTCGTGGATGAGTGAATTGTGTGTGCATTTTTTTATGTGACATTGTATGAGCATATATTTGCACCTTTTAAACATACAACATTCTTGTTTACAATAAAAAAAATAAGAATAAATAGAAATAAAGATTTTCTAGTACATGGTGTTAACATCTGCCTCCATTGCATTCATATAGGTAGTTTCCCTTTTCACCCAAAATATACAAAAATACAAAATACTCAAAAAGAAAAAATACGTATTTATCCAAACCAAGCAATATCATGCATCATCTTAGGAATATCCCGAAAACATGATAATGCTTAGTTGAATAAACACTATGCATGCATATCCATCGCCATCATCTCATATCATGCATTGTATTGTAGATTATGGAGAGGTCTAGGGAGGTGCAAAGGCCATTAAAGAAAGTGGACTTCCTATTATACCATGCTGAGAGGTTGGATCACCTCTGTACCTTGATGTCAAGAGAGGCTCGCGTCGAGTTTGAGAAATCTTATGGGCGAGTTCTCGATTTGATGAGGATTTGTGTGGATCCAGCTTTTCTGAGGGCATTGGTTCACTTCTGGAGTCCCGATCTGCACTGTTTTGAGTTCCCCCAGTTTGACCTGGTTCCTACTCTAGAGGAGTACGAGCTCATGTTACGGTGGCCTAAATCAGCTGGGGTTTACCTTTTTCAGGGGAACCATGTGGCCGTAGAAAGAGTAGCCACTCAGGTCAAACTACCACTACGATCAGCTGCCTTAGTAGGGAACGGCAGTATCAAGGGTTGGAAGCTTGCTATGATCGAAGACCACCTTTCTTCCTTGGCTGGTGAGGGAGATTGGTTAGCTTTCAACAAGACTCTTGCGTTAGCCGTGTTTGGGACGATCCTATTCCCCTTTCACGCTAACACAGTGGACCATGCTGCGATGGACGCTTTCTTTGCTTGGGACGTGCATATGAAGAGTCCCGTGCCCGCTATTCTTGCCGACACCTTGCTGTCTGTTCATCTATCTCAACAGAAGCAAGGGAAGATCATCCGATGCTGCACCTCCTTGTTATATGTGTGGGGCATCACACATTTCTACGCCTCTAGTCACATGGGGGCTTTGCCCGATCCGTTGAGAAGCTTCTCAAAGATCCCCGTCTGCCGCCGATATGCTTCCGAGTGGAAGGATGAGATGGAACAGTGGAGTATCGAGCACTTCACGTGGGTTTGCCCTTGGTTCCGTCCGAGCCATGTATTGACAAGATGCGGCAGTTATTCGAGCATACCGTTGATGGGCCTCAGAGGTTGCATAACCTACTCACCTAAATTGGTTATGAGGCAACTAATGAGGACCCAAATCATTCCTACTATAGAGGAGCTGGGAGGGTTGTGTTTCTCTTTCGATCCCGAGCATCAGAGAGATATGCACGCTGTTATAAGAGCGTGGGAGAAACCAACCTATGAGGGAGATCTCGAGCTTGAAAAGCCTCGGGTGTCCGTTTCCATTGATTACGAGAAATGGAGGAATGAGAGGGGGGTGTCACAACCATCCACCTCTTGTGCAACCACGACTACAAGGAGGGTGTTGCAAGAACAAGTCGATGCCTTGACCAAGAAACTGGAAATCATGAGAGCTCAAATGAGAATTCTTGAAGAGAAAAACGAAGAATCCAGTTTCACCATTGATGGTCTTCAAAGGCAATGCAAGAAGAAGGACCATGAGATAGAGCGGCTCAAGGATGAGTGTGCTAACCTCAACGAGGAGACTACTCGGGCATCCAAAATGCCAAAGGTTGAACCGAGTAGTCAACTCCAAGAAGTCAATATGAAGATAGCACGCCTTGAAGCCAAGCATGCAAAGTAGGCACAGTTGATCAAGGACATGCAAGATGATTTGTTTCTGACTCGATCCGACGCACAGCAATGGCGGGAAGTCGCTCAACGACAAGCCGCAAACCTTTCCGATTTCCGCAGAAAGGAAAGGGAAGGATTGGCACAAATGGCCAAACTCCAAGAGGAGAAGGATCGAGCCGAAGACGAGCTTAATGAGCTACAGGCCATGATCAACTACTATACTCAGAAAGCGAAGGAGGCTCAGAAAATCAGTGACGATATGAGCCAAGCGGTCCATACGCAGATTGAAGCAATGGGTCGTCATGTCGAGGAAGCCGAAGATGAATGGCAAAGAAATATGAACCCGCCTGTGGGTTTTTACCGGCTTTTCTCTTATTGTAAAAAATTGCTTCAAAGCATTGTATAAAAGTTGTACACTTTCTTTAATGAATAAAATCGTATTTTTGAGATCTATTGCCTTTGCATCTCATTAGTCATTCATTTTGCATTTATCTCTGTTGGTAATTAATAATAAAGATTAATAAAAAGAAAGAATTAATCGATGCGTATGTTCAGAATGGATCGCACGCCATTTGTGATAAAATGCAAACCAACAACTGCGCAAAGCGAACACACGACGACGCCGTTGTTGGTAATCAAGACAGAAAAAGGGGAAGGTCCCACGCCCTTAAGGATTGTCGCACCAAGACCATTCCCTTACGAATCGAATAAGGCTGTGCCATGGATATACGACATCCATACTTCTGCCGACAGTGATATCTCTAATATCGCTGGACTTGGGGGCATGACTAGGAGTGGCAGGATCTACACTCCCGAAGATCTTCATGATAAAGCCCCCAAGAATAAAGAAAAAGAAGAAAAGAAAACCGAGGAAAAAGAATCCGAGGAGGAGACAGACGAGCTTTTGAAGTACATCCGACAAAGCGAGTACTCCATCGTGGATCAACTTCACAGGACGCCAGCGAAGATTACTCTGCTGTCGTTGATCCTAAGCTCTGAACCGCATCGACAAGCTTTGTTGAAAGTCTTGAACGAAGCATATGTGTCGCATTCCATATCCCAAAACAAATTTGAGGGAATTGTTGGTCACATCACGGCTAATGATCACCTCACCTTCACAGATGAAGAGATCCCCGCTGAGGGACCAAACCACAACAAGCCCTTGCACATCTCTGTAAAATGCAAGGAGTATCACATCGCTAAAGTCTTGGTAGATAATGGATCTTCCTTGAACGTGATGCCAAAAAGAACGCTCGATCAAGTGGCAATCAAGGGAGTCCAAATGCGCCCGAGCAACATGATAGTTCGAGCTTTCGACGGATCTAAAAGAGAAGTAGTGGGAGAAATCAATCTTCCAATCCAAATTGGACCCACTATCTTCAACGTCGAATTTCAAGTGATGGATATTACTCCTGCATACAGCTGTCTCCTCGGCCGACCTTGGATTCATGATGCGAAAGCTGTACCCTCTACGCTCCACCAGAAAGTCAAGTTCATAGTGGGTGACAAACTGGTGACCGTGCAAGCTGAAGATGACATACTCATCAGCAAGCCATCCAACATACCTTATGTGGATGCAGCAGAGGAAGCTTTGGAAACCGCCTTCCAAGCATTGGAAATCGCCAATGTTGAGACATTTCCCCGAGAAATGAAGAAGATAGCTCATATGCTCACAAAGAACGGATACTTGCCAGGACAAGGATTAGGCAAGGACTCCCAAGGAATCCCGGAGCTACCCATTATCAAGGACAATCCGGGGAAACAAGGGTTAGGATACAACCCTAGCAAAGATCAAAGACCGAAGAGGAATCAAGATCTTTCTCAATGTTCTTTAAGCCAGATCTTTAGGAAGGCTGGTTCACAAACGTCAAGGCCAGCTGTCGTCATCAAGTGTCCTTTTCCTTCTAATAGGGATGTGTAAATTCAGTGACTATTAGAGATCACTCCTCGGGGACAGCCCGACCCCCGAGCCTCGATAGGGCACATGTTTCCACTATGATTATAATAAAATCATTCTTCATTATTTCTTATTGCTTCTTTTCTTGCTTGCAATAAAATTCTAAACCACATTATTTAACCCTGTTTGAATGAACATAAGAGAGGTTAAAATCGTCTTAATAATCAATAAACCCACATCATTTTGCGTGGAAGTGTGCACGACAACTTGGAGCACCTTTTCTTGGCTTCAATAAGTGCCATCGTGGATAAAAAGAAATCCTAAAAATATAAAAGAAGCTCGGCAGGAAACCCAAAAAGAGGGCTGCGCAAAAATAAGAGCATAAGACCCGCTAGGAATCCCACAAAAGGGTGACCTAGGCAAAAATTAGGGTTACAAAATAATGAACAAAAACAAAAGCCCGCTAAGACACCACAAATGGGTGTTTTAGGCAAAAGTAAGGGCCATCAAAAAGAAAAAGAACAAAATAAATCCATGATGGTACCATCAATGGAATTCAACAAGGGGCTCAAGAAGAGCTATCCAAGTTGTCAAAACACAATCATTAATAACAAAGATGTGCTTAACCTCATAAGTGTTTAATCAAACTAACCTAAACACTTGAGCCTACCATTGGCCAGCCATTCTTTCAAAATCCATTTTTTGAAAATAAAATAATCCCCTCTAAAACACAAACTTTTGAAAACATATATCCTTTCCTTCTCTTCTCCCTTGTCCCAAAGATTTTTGAATAATCTAAGTGGAAACATGGAGATATAGTGGTCAATAGGAGGGTTGACACATCTTCTAAAGGAAGGGAGAATCATTTGGTTGATAACACCAAAAATCAAATACGCATCGTTCCTCGGTTACAGAAATCGGCAAAGCATAGTCTGTCTGGAGGAATGGTAAGATCCAAACAAAAAACGCATCGATTAATTCTTTTGAAAAACTGAATCAAATAGAATTAGGTGCATCTCATTTGCATACATGCATACAGATGATAGGTGTACTAGAAAATCACTTATTCTCTGTTTATATCTTAAAAAAAAAAAAAAAAAAAAAAAAAAAAAAAAAATCAGAAAAATCCAATACGCCCGTATTGGTATTAATACGGTCGTATTGGAGTTAACGTTAAGAACAACGTTTCAACTCCAATACGGGCGTATTAAAATCCAGTACGCCCGTACTGAACACCAATACGGTCGTATTGAATCCAATACGGTCCGTATTGATTGTAAACTTTGTACATCAACGGAAAGGCCAATACGGCCGTATTGAATCCAATACGGGCCGTATTGGCGGAATTTTGCCTATAAATAAGACCTCCCCCTCTCTCATTTTGCATACCTTTCTTCATTCTCCACATTCCTTGCTTGTGAGTGCATTCCTACAAAGATTATCAGAAATGGCAGAATCTTCTTGCAAAAGGCAGAGAGCCCCGGCCAGACGTGTAATGACAGATCGACACCGGGACCGGCTACAGCTTATAGAGACGTTCACCATCGAGCCGTCAAGGGTGCTCGACTTTGAGCTTCTCCGAGCAATGGGCTTGGAGAATGATGTCAGGAACTACTTCGACGCCATAGGATGGGGATTTGTTCTTAATCCACCATCCCAGTTATATTTGACGGCCACGAAGGAGTTCTTGGCTACAGTCGGCGTCACGGAGTCGACTAACAGCTATGGGGAAGATGTTTGCGCGGTGGATTTCTGGATGAATGAAGGATACCGCTCGCTGACGTTGGACGAGTTCAACGTCCAGGCAGGGTTTTTCAGCCGCACTGATCAGCTGGCATTCCGAGATGCCATATGCGAGTGGCCTGATCGGTGGACTCCGGTTGAGATGTGGAGTTTGCTCACTGGCCGACGGGATTATCATCCAGGGGTGAAGGGCTCCCGGCTCCCGACTGCTCTTAGGATCTGTCACAAGATCCTCACCAGTACTATTCATGGCAGGTCCAAGAGTCCGGAGTCGATTACACGGCCGGATCTGCTGGCCTTATATTGCATGGCCACCGGCCGGAAGGCCAATCCTGGATATTTCTTCCTCGAGCACGTGAAGAAGCTTGGGGTACGAGAGGGAGGAGAGTCCAGACAGGGGTACATCTTGGTTGCCCCACTCCTCTCACAGCTGGCGGAGACATGGGGATGTCCCGATGGTGCAGAACCAGGGGCATTGGCGCCGAAGCTGATTGGTGCCTCTACCCTGATTAACATGAAGATCATCGCTAGATCGCCAGGAGGGGGGTTTGTGCGAGTAGATGGCCTCGAGACCTTCAAAGACCTCCTCAACAACCTCGACTTTGAGGGAGGCGACGCCCCGCAGCCAGAGGCTAGCACATCACGGTCGGACAGGGGATACTTTGACGCCCGCTTCGACACACTGCAGCAAAGCATTAACACGCGATTCGATGCTTTTCAGCAGAGCATCGACACGCGATTCGATGCTTTTCAGCATAGTGTCGGTACATGGCAGCAGAGTACCGATACTCGACTAGACAGCTTGGTGCAGGGTTTCGACAACCTCTCAGTCTGGCTCCATAGCCACTACCCCACTCCTCCTCAGGATCCGCCGGCCGATGAGTGAAGACCGGATTGCTTCCTTTAATTTTTATGTATTTAGTTTGTTTGGGCTGTGTCCCATCTTTTGATTTCTTTTGATTTCTCTCGTACAAACTTATTTTCTATTTAATGAAAATTTCCACTGTTTGATTTTAAATTCTCTAGCAATTTAAATTCTGTACAGCAAAAGCCAAAAACATAAAAAAGGCAAAATACAGAAAAAGCCAAATCAGAAGAAAAGGCAAAATACAGAAAAAGCCGAAAATGAAAAAGGCAAGGATATAGAAAATCCAACAAAAGGATTGCACAGAATAACTGAGCCTGGAGAGGCTTGCCGAAATAATACTCCCGCAGAATAATCGAGCCTGGAGAGGCTTGCCGAAACAATACTCAACAGTTTGTACAGAATCACTGAGCCTGGAGAGGCTTACCAAAATACTCCTCATCCTCCACATCAAAGAATAACTGAGCCTACTCAAGAGGCATCCCTGCAAGAGGAGAAAAATCAAAAAAATATATCAATAAATACTCCCCAAGCGGAATCTGGCACTCAGCCGAACACTGAACTTCAAATCCCCAGTCGCCTACATAAGAGGCACTCCTTCAAAAGGAAAAAACATAAAAAGATCAATAATCATTCCCCAAGTGGAATCTGGCTCTCAGCCAATCATTGAACATCAAGGTGATATGCCTAACAGAAGAGGCTAATCAAAATCAACGACAAAATCCCCTAGTGGATAACAACCTACACAGAGGCAACAAAATCCAAAAATTAAAAAGAGTTACCCGAACAAGGATAACCGGGATACTCCACCAACGTCGAAAGGACGTCAGCCAATCATAAGGCACCGCTCACATCAGAAAGAGCATCTTTGTGTCGGCATCCCAAAGGAATCAGAAATTCCCCAGTGGGCACCAACTACGCAATGAAAAGTTGGGACACAAGAACCTGTGAATGACTGCACATCCCCTAGACGGATCCCTGCGTTATCCAGCCCTCAGTGGCACAAAAATCAAAAACAATCGTCGAAGCAGCATCGTGGACTGTGGAGACAAAATCAACATCCAGAATCCCCAGCGGATAACAGCCTACACGGAGGCAGCAAAAATCAGAAAATCAAAAAGAGATACCCGAACAAGGATAACCGGGATACTCCACCAACGTCGAAAGGACGTCAGCCAATCATAAGGCACCGCTCACATCAGAAAGAGCATCTTTGTGTCTGCACCCCAAAGGAATCAGAAATTCCCCAGTGGGCACCAACTACGCAATGGAAAGTTGGGACACAAGAACCTATGAGTAACTGCACATCCCCTAGACGGATCCCTGCGTTATCCAGCCCTCAGTGGCACAAAAATCAAAAACAACCGTCGAAGCAGCATCGTGGACTGTGGAGACAAAATCATCACAAATCCCTGGAAAGGAGATATTCACGCTACCCCGTCGTCACAAACACGGAGGTATGCAGCTTCCGGCTCGAGCAATGAGCGAAGCTATCTCTGGAAAGGAGGTACTCACTACTCACCGTCGTCACAAGGGTACTTAGCTTCCGGCTCGAACAAAGAGTGAAGCTAAGCCTGGAGAGGCGGTACTCACAGCTTCCAGCTTGGGCAACAAGCAAAGCAAAGCCTGGAGAGGCGAAACTCACACTGCTCACCGTCGTCACAAAGGTGCTTAGTTTCCGGCTCGAACAAAGAGCGAGACTAAGCCTGGAGAGGCGAAACTCACACTGCTCACCGTCGTCACAAAGGTGCTTAGTTTCCGGCTCGAACAAAGAGCGAGACTAAGCCTGGAGAGGCGAAACTCACACTGCTACCGTTGTCACAAGGGTACTTAGCTTCCGGCTCGAACAAAGAGTGAAGCTAAGCCTGGAGAGACAGCACTCACAGCTTCCAGCTTGGGCAGCAAGCAAAGCAAAACCTGGAGAGGCTACTCGACAATTTTCCACCGGAAGACGCTACAAGTCAGAAGGTTGGCACATCACCCGGACAATTGGGTCAACTCCTTTACTTGTCAGCCGGTACACCAAAAGACCGTTTGACTAACTAAAGGGGGGGCAGCTGTAGACCCCTTAAATTGTCCGGGTCGGAAATAAAACTCGAAGACCCTCAAAGATCGAAGGAAAGTCAGCCAGAAGGACTCCTAGAAGACCATAGGATGGCTATCTGTAGGTTTAGAGGTCTTAGAGTAGCTTAAAATAAGGAAGTGGAGGGAATGAAGCCCAATACGGCCGTACTAAACTTAATACGGCCGTATTGAAGCTTCAATACAGCCGCAGTGAACTCAATACGGCGTATTGAAGTTTCTGAAACTTCAATACGGCCGTACTGAAATCAATACGGCCGTATTGAAGCTTCAATACGGCCGCAGTGAACTCAATACGGCGTATTGAAGTTTCTGAAACTTCAATACGGCCGTACTGAAATCAATACGGCCGTATTGAAGCTTCAATACAGCCGCAGTGAACTCAATACGGGCGCATTGGAATTTCTGAATTTCAATACGGCCGTATTGAATTCAATACGGCCGTATTGAAGTTCAAAAATTTCAATACGGCCGTATTGATTCTGTAGCCCGTATTGCGCCTGTTCCCTATAAATATGACGTCAATTGGACGTCATTTGACACTTTCACACACAGTTTTAACCCTCTCCTTGAGTATTCTGGGGTTTTTGAGCAGTGTTCTGCCCTAGAAATCACTTGGAGAGTTGATCCGACGAAGTTCTTGAGCCCCGAGCCATTTTGCTTGAGGATCGAACCTAGTCAAAGGGAAATCCTCTAGATTTCCATAGTTAAAATTTTATAGGAAGGGAGCGAGCGGGCTTGTAGAGCGAGGGAACGCCAAAAAGCTTCCCAGTTTTACGAAATATATAAAAAGCACGCTTCAAAGGTTTCTTCTTCAAAATCCTTCCTTTTACTGCTTTCTGTGTGCATATTTAACTGTCATCATGTAGATAGTTAATTTATAATCGCTTATAATAAATAGGGGTAATTTAGTAATTTTATATTGTTATTTTAGAAATAATCTGTCATAGGGAACCCGAAAGGGGCGCTGTGGGGTGCTAACACCTTCCTCACGCGTAACCGACTCCCTTACCCGACTCTGGTTGTAATGGCCGAAGTCGATTTTTGAATCGATTGCCTTATCCCTTTTTCCAATTGTAGACCCCTTAAATTGTCCGGGTCGGAAATAAAACTCGAAGACCCTCAAAGATCGAAGGAAAGTCAGCCAGAAGGACTCCTAGAAGACCATAGGATGGCTATCTGTAGGTTTAGAGGTCTTAGAGTAGCTTAAAATAAGGAAGTGGAGGGAATGAAGCCCAATACGGCCGTACTAAACTTAATACGGCTGTATTGAAGCTTCAATACAGCCGCAGTGAACTCAATACGGCGTATTGAAGTTTCTGAAACTTCAATACGGCCGTACTGAAATCAATACGGCCGTATTGAAGCTTCAATACGGCCGCAGTGAACTCAATACGGCGTATTGAAGTTTCTGAAACTTCAATACGGCCGTACTGAAATCAATACGGCCGTATTGAAGCTTCAATACAGCCGCAGTGAACTCAATACGGGCGCATTGAAATTTCTGAATTTCAATACGGCCGTATTGAATTCAATACGGCCGTATTGAAGTTCAAAAATTTCAATACGGCCGTATTGATTCTGTAGCCCGTATTGCGCTTGTTCCCTATAAATATGACGTCAATTGGACGTCATTTGACACTTTCACACACAGTTTTAACCCTCTCCTTGAGTATTCTGGGGTTTTTGAGCAGTGTTCTGCCCTAGAAATCACTCGGAGAGTTGATCCGACGAAGTTCTTGAGCCCCGAGCCATTTTGCTTGAGGATCGAACCTAGTCGAAGGGAAATCCTCCGGATTTCCAAGTCAAAAATTATTAGGAAGGAGTGAGCGGGCTTGTAGAGCGAGGGAACGCCAAAAAGCTTCCCAGTTTTACTTGATATATAAAAAGCACGCTTCAAGAGGTTTCTTTTCTAAAAATCCCTTCTTTTACTGCTTTCTGTGTGCATATTTAACTGTCATCATGTAGATAGTTAATTTATAATTGCTTAGAATAAATAGGGGTAATTTAGTAATTTTATATTGTTATTTTAGAAATAATCTGTCATAGGGAACCCGAAAGGGGCGCTGTGGGGTGCTAACACCTTCCTCACGCGTAACCGACTCCCTTACCCGACTCTGGTTGTAATGGCCGAAGTCGATTTTTGAATCGATTGCCTTATCCCTTTTTCCAATGTTTTGAGTAAAACATTGGTGGCGACTCCACGAACCCTCCTTTTACGAAAACCGCTAATCCATGGAGGGTCCCGCTTGGGATTAACACGGATTGGTGAGACTTTTAATAAATAAATTGGATAAGATCGACAAGGTCTCAGTTTGAGAACAAGTCGTTCTAATAATCCAATACATTTTCAAAACCAAAATAAAAAGCGAGCTCGACCGTCTTCGCGACCGCCGAGGCCCGTTTGGGCCGGTGGCGACACCAATGTTTTGAGTAAAACATTGGTGGCGACTCCAAAGAACCCTCCTTTTATGAAAACCGCTAATCCATGGAGGGTCCCGCTTGGGATTAACATGGATTGGTGAGATATTTAATAAATAAATTGGGTAAGATCGACAAGGTCTCAGTTTGAGAACAAGTCGTTCTAATAATCCAATACATTTTCAAAACTAAAATAAAAGAGTCCAACCATCCTTCGCGAATGCCGAAAGCCCGTTTCGGGCCGGTGGCGACAGATGGCGACTCTGCTAGGGAAGCTTCGAGAGTCAATCCCATTTAGTGACAGATTGTTTTTAACAAATAATAGTTAAAAATTACTTCGTTACCCCTTGCTTGTATGATAACATGATTTATTATATGGCTTTAAATAACTGTTGTATGTTTAAATTCCGCAATTGTTTGAAATAAAAACTGCACACAAACCTTTGCACACAACAGTTCCCTCTATACCCGGGGGCATGAGTGATTAACCATAGGGAGTGGATGTTAGTACGGCCGGTTGTCGAATGGGTCTATAGGTGCCCGTAGACCGTTGTCGGAAAACATCACTCAAGGTGATAACCATGAACTTGAGTCCGACGGTGCGTTGGAGCTTTCCATCGACCTACGATGAGAGGAATTGGGTCCCTATAATGGGGGCACCTTGGGGGCCTCAGACCGGTGAGAACAGTTAGAACCACCTTGAACATGCACTTTTCTGCAGGAGACCCCTACCTCGTGATTCGCTCGTGACTGTTCGTGGATGAGTGAATTGTTTGTGCATTGATTATGTGATATTGTATGAGCATACATTGCATTATTTAAACATACAACATTCCCTTTTTTAAAATAAGAATAAATGGGAATAAGAATCTTCCATTACATGGTGTTAACATCTACCTTCATCACATTCATATAGGTAGTTTCCCTTTTCACCCAAAAAATAAATACAAAAAAGATACAAAATACCCAAAGAAAAAAAAAAGAGAAAAAAGGGTTATTTATCCAAACCAAGCAATATCATGCATCATCTTAGGAACATCCTAAAAACATGATAATGCTTAGTTGAATAAACACTATGCATGCATATTCAACCTCATCAACTCATATCATGCATATAGATCATGGAGAGATCTAGGAATCATTCATACATCTCTCCTAGTAATCCATTAATAAACATTAATAAAAAGAAAGAAATAATCGATGCGTATATTCAAAGAATGGATCACACGCCGTTCGTTATCAAGTGTAAGCCAACAACCGCGCCAAGCGAGCACACGTCAACTCCGTTGTTGGTAATCAAGACAAACAAAGGGGAAGGTCCAACACCATTAAGGATCACAGTTCCAAGGCCTTTCCCTTACAAATCAAATAAGGTTGTGCCGTGGATATACGACATCCACTCTTCTGCCGACAGCGATATCTCCAACATCGCTGGACTTGGGGGCATGACTAGGAGTGGTAGGATCTACACTCCCGATGATCTTCATAACAAAGCCCCCAAGAATAAAGAAAAAGAAGAAAATAAAACCGAGGAAAAAGAATCCGAGGAGGAGACTGACAAGCTGTTAAAATTTATCCGACAGAGCGAGTACTCCATCGTGGATCAACTTCATAGGACGCCAGCAAAGATTACGCTGTTGTCGTTGATCCTATGCTCCGAACCGCATCGGCAAGCTCTGTTGAAAGTCTTGAACGAGGCATACGTGTCGCACACTATCTCCCAAGACGAGTTTGAGGGGATTGTTAGTCACATCAAGGCTAATGATCACCTCACCTTCATCGATGAAGAAATCCCCGCCGAGGGATCAAACCACAACAAGCCCTTGCACATCTCTATAAAGTGCAAGGAGTATCACATCGCTAAAGTCTTGGTAGATAATGGATCTTCCTTGAACGTAATGCCAAAAAGAGCGCTCGAGCAAGTGGCAATCAAGGGAATCCAAATGCGCCCGAGCAACATGATCGTTCGAGCCTTCGATGGATCTAAAAGAGAAGTGGTGGGAGAGATCAATCTTCCAATCCAAATTGGACCCACTATCTTCAACGTCGAATTTCAAGTGATGGACATCACTCCCGCATACAGCTGTCTCCTCGGCCGACCTTGGATTCATGATGCGAGAGCTGTTCCTTCTACACTCCACCAGAAAGTCAAGTTCACAGTGGGTGACAAGCTGGTGACTGTACAAGCTGAAGATGACATACTCATCAGCAAGCCATCCACCATACCTTACGTGGATGCAGCAGAAGGAGCTCTGGAAACCGCCTTCCAAGCATTGGAAATTGCCAATGTTGAAACGTTTCCCCGAGAAATGAAGAAGGTAGCCCATATGCTCACTAAGAACGGATACTTGCCAGGACAAGGATTAGGCAAGGACTCCCAAGGAATCCCGGAGCTACCCATTATCAAGGACAATCCAGGGAAACAAGGGTTAGGATACAACCCCGTTAAAGATCAAAGAACGAAGAGGAATCAAGATCCTTCTCGACGTTCTTTAAGCCAGATCTTTAGGAAGGCTGGTTCACAAACGTCAAGGCCAGCTGTCGTCATCAAGTGTCCTTTTCCTTCTAATAGGGATGTGTAAATTCAGTGACTATTAGAGATCACTCCTCGGGGACAGCCCGACCCCCGAGCCTCGATAGGGCACATGTTTCCACTATGATTATAATAAAATCATTCTTCATTATTTCTTATTGCTTCTTTTCTTGCTTGCAATAAAATTCTAAACCACATTATTTAACCCTGTTTGAATGAACATAAGTGAGGTTAAAATCGTCTTAATAATCAATAAACCCACATCATTTTGTGTGGAAATGTGCACGACAACTTGGAGCACCTTTTCTTGGCCTCAATAAGTGCCGTCATGGATAAAAAGAAATCCATTCAGGACAAAAATCCTAAAAAACAAAAAGCTCGGCAGGAAACCCAAAAAGGGGACTGCGCAAAAATAAGAGCAAAAGACCCGCTAGGAATCCCACAAAAGGGTGACCTAGGCAAAAATTAGGGTTACAAAATAATGAACAAAAACAAAAGCCCGCTAAAACTCCACAAATGGGTGTTTTAGGCAAAAGTTAGGGCAATCGAAAAACAGAATAAATCCATGATGGAACCACCAACTGAATTCAACAAAGGGGCTCAAGAAAAGCTATCCAAGTTGTCAAATCACAAATGTTAATAACCAAGACGTGCTTAACTTCATAAGTGTTTAATCAAACAAGCCTAAACACAATAAGCCTACCTTGGCCAGCCATTCTTACAAAAACCATTTTTCAAAATAAAAATAAATCCCCTCTAAAACACAAACTTTCGAAAAAATATATCCTTTCCTTCTTTTCTCTCTTGTCCCAACGATTTTTTAATAATCTAGTGGAAACATGGAGATATAGTGGTCAATAGGAGGGTTGACACATCTTCTAAAGGAAGGGAAGGATCATTTGGTTGATGACACCAAATCTTAATGTAATATGCATCATTCCTCGGTTATAGAAGTCGGCAGCGCACAGTCCGTCTTGAGGAATGGCAGAATCCAAACGTAAACGCATCGGTTAATTCTTTTGAAAAAATAAATCAAATAGAATTAGGTGCATCATACCGCATACATGCATACAGATGATAGGTGTACTGGAAGATCACTTATTCTCTGTTTATTGAAAAAACAAACAAAAAAACAAAAAACAAAAAAACAAAAAACAAAAAATAAACTTCAGAAAAAAATGCGCCCGTACCACGTTCAGTACACCCGTGCTAAAATCAGGGTTATGAACAAATTTTCAATTCAATACGGGCGTACTGAAATGGATATGGCCGTATTGGCTACAAAGAAATTTTCAAAGACCTCGTCATGAGGCAATCACATAAAATAGAAAAAATAGAAAAATTGCTTGTGTATGACAGCAGCAAACAAAATCAATAAAACGTGCAGAATAACTGAGCCTGGAGAGGCTTGCCGAAAGAATACTCTCAGAATAACTGAGCCTGGAGAGGCTTGCCGAAACAATACTCCCACAGAATAACTGAGCCTGGAGAGGCTCGCCGAAATAATACTCTCAAAATAACTGAGCCTGGAGAGGCTCGCCGAAATAATACTCTCTCAGAATAACTGAGACATTTCTGTACAAAAAAGCCGAAAAACAACAAAAAAGGAAAAAATACAGAAAAAGCCAAAAAATGACAAAAAAGGCAAAAATACAGAAAAAGTCAAAAGACGACAAAAAAAAAAAAAAAAAAAAAAAAAGACAAAGATTTCACATCTTTCAGAATAACTGAGCCTGGAGAGGCTCGCCGAAATAATACTCTTTCAGAATAATTGAGCCTGGAGAGGCTCGCAGAAATAATACTCCCCAGAGAAACCTCAGCTTAAGCTCATGGAACAAATCCCCAGCGAGAGCTATCAAAGCAAGATCGTCAAAATCCCCAATGGAAGCGCGATCATCCAAAGCAAAATATTCAGTCAAAGGACTTAAAACTTCCTCAGTGGAAGATAGCTCTCCAACTCAAGAGCTGAGTGAGGCTAAGCCTGCAGAGGCTTCCTAAATAATACTCTGGGATACATAAGATCCCTAAATCCCCAGTCGCCTACTCAAGAGGCACCCCTACAAAAGGAGAAAATCAAAAATATCAATAAGTATTCCCCAAGTGGAATCCGGCTCTTAGCCAAACATCGAATGTCAAGCCGATACGCCTAACAGAAGAGGCTAATCAAAATCAACGACAAAATCCCCCAGCGGATAATAGTCTACACAGAGGCAACACAATCAGAAAACCAAAAGAGATACCCGAACAAGGATAACCGGGATACTCCACCAACGTCAAAGGACGTCAGCCAAACATAAGGCATCGCTCAACTCAGAGAGAGAGCATCTGTGTCTACACCCCAAGGAAACAGAAATTCCTCAATGGGTACCAACAATGCAATGCAAGTTGGGGCACAAGAACCTATGAATGACTGCACATCCCCTAGACGGATCCCTGCGTTATCCAGCCCTCAGCGGCACAAAATCAGAAAAACCGTCGAAGCAGCATCGTGGACTGTGGAGACAACAATCATCTCAAATCCCTGGAGAGGGTAAACTCACATTGCCAATGTCGTCAAGAACACGGAGGCAGACCCTGGAGAGGGCAAACTCACCCTGGAGAGGGCAAGACTCACGCACAAGTCTGGAGAGGCGACGACTAATACTCACCCTGGAGAGGGCAAACTCACCCTGGAGAGGGCAAGACTCACGCACAAGTCTGGAGAGGCGACGACTAATACTCACCCCGGAGAGGGCAAACTCACCCTGGAGAGGGCAAACTCACCCTGGAGAGGGCAAGACTCACGCACAATTCTGGAGAGGCGACGACTAATACTCACCCCGGAGAGGGCAAACTCACCCTGGAGAGGGCAAACTCACCCTGGAGAGGGCAAGACTCACGCACAAGTCTGGAGAGGCGACGACTAATACTCACCCCGGATAGGGCAAACTCACCCTGGAGAGGGCAAACTCACCCTGGAGAGGGCAAGACTCACGCACAAGTCTGGAGAGGCGACGACTAATACTCACCCCGGAGAGGGCAAACTCACCCTGGAGAGGGCAAACTCACCCTGGAGAGGGCAAACTCACCCTGGAGAGGGCAAGACTCACGCTACCAAAGTGACTAGAAGCGCGGAGGTATGCACCAACCTGGAGAGGCTACTCAACAATTTTCCCACCTGAAGACACTACAAGTCGGAAGGATGGCACATTACCCGGACAATTGGGTCAACTCCTTTACTTGTCAATCGGTACACCAAAAGACCGTTTGACTAAGTAAAGGGGGGGCAGCTGTAGACCCCTAAAATTGCCCGGGTCGGAAATAAAGCTTGAAGACTCTCGAAGACTGAAGGAAGATCAGCCAGAAGGACTCCTGGAAGGCCCTAGGAGGGTTCTCTGTAGGTCTAGAGGTCTTAGAATAGCTCAAAATAAGAAAGTGGAGGGAATGAAGCCCAATACGGCCGTACTGAACTTAATACGGCCGTATTGAAGCTTCAATACGGCCGCAGTGAACTCAATACAGCTGTATTGAAGTTTCTGAAACTTCAATACGGCCGTACTGAAATCAATACGGCCATATTGAAGCTTCAATACAGCCGCAGTGAACTCAATACGGCCGTATTGAAATTTCTGAATTTCAATACGGCCGTATTGAACTCAATACGGCCGTATTGAAGTTCAAAAATTTCAATACGGCCGTATTGATTCCATAGCCCGTATTGCGCCTGTTCCCTATAAATATGGCGTCATTTTGACGTCATTCCACACTTTTAAACACAGTTTTAACCCTCTCCTTGAGTATTCTGGGGTTTTTGAGCAGTGTTCTGCCCTAGAAATCACTTGGAGAGTTGATCCGACGAAGTTCTTGAGCCCCGAGCCATTTTGCTTGAGGATCGAACCTAGTCGAAGGGAAATCCTCTGGATTTCCATAGTTAAAATTTTATAGGAAGGGAGCGAGCGGGCTTGTAGAGCGAGGGAACGCCAAAAAGCTTCCCAGTTTTACGAAATATATAAAAAGCACGCTTCAAAGGTTTCTTCTTCAAAATCCTTCCTTTTACTGCTTTCTGTGTGCATATTTAACTGTCATCATGTAGATAGTTAATTTATAATCGCTTATAATAAATAGGGGTAATTTAGTAATTTTATATTGTTATTTTAGAAATAATCTGTCATAGGGAACCCGAAAGGGGCGCTGTGGGGTGCTAACACCTTCCTCACGCGTAACCGACTCCCTTACCCGACTCTGGTTGTAATGGCCGAAGTCGATTTTTGAATCGATTGCCTTATCCCTTTTTCCAATGTTTTGAGTAAAACATTGGTGGCGACTCCAAAGAACCCTCCTTTTATGAAAACCGCTAATCCATGGAGGGTCCCGCTTGGGATTAACATGGATTGGTGAGATATTTAATAAATAAATTGGGTAAGATCGACAAGGTCTCAGTTTGAGAACAAGTCGTTCTAATAATCCAATACATTTTCAAAACTAAAATAAAAGAGTCCAACCATCCTTCGCGAATGCCGAAAGCCCGTTTCGGGCCGGTGGCGACAGCCACCAATGTTTTACTCAAAACATTGGAAAAAGGGATAAGGCAATTGATTTTCACAAATCAACCTTGGCCATTACAACCAGAGTTGGGTAAGGGAGTCGGTTACGTGCGGGGAAGGTGTTAGCACCCCACAACGCCCCTTTCGGGTTCCCTATGACGGATTATTTCATAAATAACAGTGTAAAATTACTAAATTACCCCTATTTATTATAAATGGCTATGAATAAGATATCTACATGATGAATAAATTAAACATGCGATGCAACAATCAGAAAGCAGTAAAAGAAAGGATTTTGAAGAAGAAACCTTTGAAGCGTGCTTTTATATATATTCAAATGTTAGGAGGCTTTTTGGCGCTCCCTCCCACTACACGCTCGCTCGCTCCTTCCCTAAAAATTAATCTTTACTATGGAAATCAAAAAGATTTCCCTTCGACTAGTTCGGATCGGCTCTCGGAGAGAATTCTAGGGCAGAACACTGCTCAAAAACCCCAGAATACTCAAGAAGAGAGTCCAAGAAGTGTGGAAAAGTGTGTAATGACGTCCAAATGACGTCCTATATATAGGAGTCAGGTGCAGTACGGCCTCTGACATCAATACGGCCCGTACTGAAGATTTGAACTACAGTACGGCCGTATTGAACTCAGTACGGCCGTACTGAAGTTTCAAAAACTTCAGTACGGCCGTATTGGTTTCAGTACGGCCGCACTGAAGTTCAAAAACTTCAGTATGGCCGTATTGGTTTCAATACGGCCGTATTGTAGTTCAAATTGTTCAGTACGGCCGTACTGAACTTCTAGGAGGCCGTATTGAGCTTCAATCCTCCCACATCCTTATTTTAAGCTACTCTAAGACCTCTAAACCTACAGATAATCATCCTAGGGTCTTCCAGGAGTCCTTCTGGCTGACTTTCCTTCGGTCTTCGAGAGTCTTCGAGTCTTATTTCTGACCCGGACAATTTTAGGGGTCTACAGCTGCCCCCCCTTTACTTAGTCAAACGGCTTTTTGGTGTACCGGTTGACAAGTAAAGGAGTTGACCCAATTGTCCGGGGAATAAGCCATCCTTCCGACTTGTAGTGTCTTCCGGTGGAAAATTGTTGAGTAGCCTCTCCAGGTTGAGTATTAGTCGTCGCCTCTCCAGGCTCGTGCATACCTCGGTGTTTCTGACAACCTCGATAGCTGAGTACCGCCTCTCCAGGCTCTGCCTCCGTGTTTCTGACGACGTTAGCAGTTGCACACCTCCGTGTTTCTGACGACGTTGGTGGCTGAGTACCGCCTCTCCAGGCCCTGCCTTTGTGTTTCTGACGACATTGGCAGTTGCATACCTCCGTTGTTTCTAACGACGGGGTAGCTGAGTAACGCCTCTCCAGGCTCTGCCTCGGTGTTTCTGACAACCTTGGCAGTTGAGTTTGCCCTCTCCAGGGTCTGCGGTTACCGTGTTTCTGACGACGTTGGCCGCTGCATACCTCCGTGTTTCTGACGACGGGGTAGCTGAGTACCGCCTCTCCAGGCTCTGCCTCTGTGTTTCTGACGACATTGGCAGTTGCATACCTCCGTTGTTTCTGACGACGGTGGCAGTGTGAGTTTGCCCTCTCCAGGGATTTGTGATGATTTTGTCTCCACAGTCCACGATGCTGCTTCGACGATTTTTTTTTGATTTTTGTGCCACTGAGGGCTGGATAACGCAGGGATCCGTCTAGGGGATGTGCAATTACTCATAGGTTCTTGTGTCCCAACTTTCCATTGCGTAGTTGGTGCCCACTAGGGAATTTCTGATTCCTTGGGGGTGCAGACACAAAGATGCTCTTTCTGATGTGAGCGGTGCCTTATGGTTGGCTGACGTCCTTTCGATGGTGGTGGAGTATCCCGGTTATCCTTATTCGGGTGACTCTTTTTGATTTTCTTGGTTTTGTTGCCTCTGCGTAGGCTGTTATCCGCTGGGGGATTCTATCGTTAATTTTGATTAGCCCCTTCTGTTAGGCGGATCATCTTGACGTTCAATGATTGGCTGAATGCCGAATTCCGCTTGGGGAATGATTATTGATCTTTTTTTTATTTTCTCTTTTTGAAGGAGTGCCTCTGAGTAGGCGAATTATCTTGATGTTCGGTGCTCGGCTGAGTGCCGGATTCCGCTTGGGGAATGGTTATTGATGTTTTTTGATTTTTCTCTTTTTGAAGGGGTGCCTCTGAGTAGGCGAATGGGGATTGAGGATCTTATGTATCCCAGAGTATTATTTAGAAAGCCTCTTCAGGCTTAGCTTCACTCGTCGCTCGAGTTGGAAAGCTATCTTCCACTGAGGAAGTCAAAGTCCTTTGACTCGGATGTTCTGTTCGAATGATCATTGCTTCCATTGGGGGATCTTACCGATCTTGCTTTGATAGCTCTTACTGGGGATTTTGATCCACGAGAGTGAGCTGAGAAGTCTCCGGGGAGTATTATTTCGACAAGCCTCTCCAGGCTCAATTATTCTGTGTGATGAGGGAGTATTATTTCGGTAAGCCTCTCCAGGCTCAGTTATTCTGTGGGAGTATTATTTCGGCAAGCCTCTCCAGGCTCAGCTATTCTGTATGATTTTGGGATTTTCTGTTCAGCCCAAGAGTGCAAGTTGAGATGTCTCTTGGGGAGTATTATTTCGGCAAGCCTCTCCAGGCTCAGTTATTCTGTATGATGAGAGAGTATTATTTCGGCAAGCCTCTCCAGGCTCAGTTATTCTGTACAATGCGGTTGATTTTCTGAATTTTTGCCTTTTTTGTCGTTTTTTGGCTTTTTCTGTTGACTGCTGTCATACACAAGCAATTTTTTTCTATTTTTCTATTTTATGCGATTGCCTCATGATAAGGTCTTTGAATGTGCAACTAATGTGTGTGTGATGCACAAAATGCAAGTTTAATTATTTTGTTAATGTTTTTAGAAAAATGAATGGCTCTCCCTATCCTCTTTTTCTTGGAGGAATTCCTGTCGTCGACGTGAGGGAAGATTTTTTGTGAGCCTTTTTCGCAGGAGATTACGGATTTTATAGAAACCCCTCCAACTTTCTTTATTGACCGATTATTAAAGGAATTTCATACAATTTTTAAGAAACACCAATTTAGAGGCATAATCACATGGTCAAGAGAGAAGAGAAATGAATAGATATTTTATTGATATTCACAAATGTTTTTACAGAAAGATATACAAAAGGAATTTCTAAAGAATGGCTGGCCAGGGTAGGCTATATACATCAGGCTTAACAATTATATCTGTAATTGTTGCTCTTACGTTCCCCTAATTGCTTCGGGTGAGATGCCTGATTTGTAATCGTTGCTTGCTTTGTTTTTGTGTCTTATTCTTTTGCCCCTAATTTTTGCCTAGGACGTATCCTAGCGGGGATAAATTCGCCTTTGTTTTGCCTAGCACCCTTGTACTGGCGGGCTTTTTATTTTGCCCTAACTTTTGCCTAGGACGCCCTTTTCGAGTTTTCATCCTAGCGGGCCTATGCAAGCAACGTCTTCAAGCGTAGCACTTCTTTACCATGTCAGCGTTGACTGGGTATCGAAGTTCTTCTCCATCCATGTCTGTGAGGATCAATGCTCCTCCTGAGAAGGCTCGCTTCACCACGTATGGTCCTTCGTAATTCGGGGCCCACTTTCCGATTTTGTCCTTTTGAACTGGTAGCAACTTCTTCATTACCAACTCTCCCTCATGGTAGACTCGAGGGTGGACTTTCTTGTCAAAAGCCTTTTTTGATCTTCCTCTGATAGGCTTGACCATGGCATATGGCGTTCAGCCGTTTCTCTTTGATAAGGTTCAACTGGTCGTATCGGCTTTGAACCCATTCTGCCTCGGAAAGTTTTGCTTCCATGATTACCCTTAGAGAAGGTATTTCGACCTCGACGGGTAGAACTGCGTACTGAAGTCCTATAACCATGAAGAGCGAAGGGTAACATCTCGTGCTAGTCTTTAAATGAGACAACCATCTTTTGCACTATTTTCTTGATGTTCTTATTGGTTTCCTCGACTGCCCCATTTATCTTCGGCCGATATGGGGAAGAGTTGTGGTGTTGGATCTTGAATTCTTGGCACAGTTCTTCCACCATTTTATTATTCAGATTAGATCCATTTTCAGTGATGATTTATTTCTCCATGCTTCCACCAGATTATTCTAAAATCGTTTGGGACAAGAGAGAAAAGAAAGGAAAGATATTTTTGTTCTGAAGTTTGTGTTTTAGAGGGGATTTATTTTTCAAAAATGGTTTTTGTAAGAATGGTTGGCCAAGGTGGGCTTATGTGTTTAGGCTTGTTTGATTAAACACTTATAAAGTTAAGAAAATCTTTGTTTATTGACGTTGTGATTTGACAACTTAGATAGCTTCCCTTGAACCTTTCTTGAATTCGGCTCATGGTACCATCATGGATTTTTTTTATTTTTTTTATTTTTGCAACCCTAACTTTTGCCTAGGTCACCCTTTTGTGGGATTCCTAGCGGGTCTTTTGCTCTTATTTTTGCGCAGCCCCTTTTTTGGGTTTCCTGCCGAGCTTCTTTTATTTTAAAGGATTTCTTTTTATCCATGATAGCACTTGTCGAGGCCAAGGGAAGGTGCTCCAAGTTGTCACACACACTTCCACATAAAAATGATGCGGGTTTATTATTATTAAGATGATTTTAACCTCATTCATGTTTATTCAAACAGGGTTAAAAATAATGTGGTTTAGAATTTTATTATAAGCAAGAAAAGAAGCAATGAGAAAGAATAAAGAATGATTTTATTATAATCATAGCGGAAACATGTGTCCTTATTTCATCACTGATATGGGTCCCAATGTTGACCTTTTTTATCTCTCGGCCCTGTCCCCAAATTCACAGTCTCCAATTTCTCTTTGGAGTAGACGAGCTTCTTGATCTAGCAGTCTTTGCAGATCCGGAGAGATGGCCTCCTCATCACTGTCCAGCTCAACCCATTCGTCCTCAACTTCCGGATCCCGGTCAGAGCGAACAATTACAGACATAATTATTTTATTGGTTCTGTTTTTGGTTTAGAATTATTAATGTTAATGAGAGAAAGAGAGAAAAGAACAAATGAGAGAATGATGTGTAAAAAATTCCTCTTTATTGATATGTATAAAAAACTGTACAAAAAACCCTTATTTACATGAAAAGGATCTCATGATCTCGGGTACTCATCATGAGTCCTAAAAAGAAAAGAAAAACATGGAGGGGCCCTATCGTGGCTTGCTCTTCTCTCTACTCCTGCTGCGGCAGAGGATTTTTGCTCACGTCGGGCGTTGTCGAATCAAAAGTGATCCACCCAGCATCAATAAGGTTTTGGACCTTATATTTGAGAGCTCTACAGTTCTCCGTTGAATGCCCCGGTGCCCCCGAATGGTATAGACATTTGTCTTGCGGTTTGTACCAATCGGGGTAAGGTGGATCAATTTTCCTTGGTGGAATGTAAGCTAGAAGATGTGCTTCTACTAGCTTCGGCAGGAGGTCGCTATATGTGGTCGGAAGTTTATCAAACTTTTTCACAGGGTTGTATTGCGACTTTCCTGACTTCGAAGTGGAAGAAGAGGAAGAAATATTTACGGCATTGACTCCTCCCTCCTTCTTCTTCCCGAAAGTCTTCTTAGCTTCAAATGATTGGGAAGGCCCAGCTAGCTTCCCACTTTTCAGCCCTTGTTCCACTCTTTCTCCAATGGTGATGATGTCCGAGAAGAGCGTTGTCGTGTTCCCTATCATCTTGTCATAATAAGGACCGGTCAACGAGTTTATGAATAGGGACACCGTCTCCTTATCCGACAGCGGGGGCTCTATTTGTGCCGCCAACTCCCTCCATCGTTGGGCGTACGCTTTAAAGGATTCATCATTTTTCTTACTCAAGGCCTGAAGATCGGACCTATCGGGTGTTAGGTCGATGTTATACTTGTAGCGCTTGAGAAATGCGTCGGCCAACTGCCTCCATGTACGCACCTGATTCCCATCCAGCTGCATATACCAGTTGAGTGCGGTGTCGGCCAAGCTCTCTTGAAAGCAATGAATTAAGAGCTTTTCATTAGTGGCATATGCAGCCATTTTTCGGCAATACATAGTGAGATGACTTTTGGGGCAAGTCGATCCCACATACTTTGGGAAATCGGGCACTTTAAATTTGGGAGGGAATTGGATGTCCCTCACTAAGCACATGTCGGCGGCATCTTTGATATCAAAATCATGCCCCTCCATAGCCCTCAGCCGGTCCTCGAGAGCGTGGAATTGCTCCTTTGAAATCTCGGGCTCTCTAATTGTAATCCCCGCCCCAAGGGGTACAGCTCGCGGAGGGTCTTGCTCTTCCTCATCATCCTCCTCATGATGGGACTCATGGTCACTGTGGCGAGCCCCGTTCATGTTTTGGTGGCGCATGAGTTCCATCATTTGCGCCATCTGCTCCTTGAGCTGTGAGAGCTCGGCTGTAAGATTCTTGTTTTGTTCCTCCAACGCGTCCATCTTCTTGATTTTCTGCGCGCGCGTGAGGACAGAGAGATGACCAGCCACTTTATAAAATGAACGTTTAATCTAATTAGTTTATTTATGGAATGAATACACTCTTGACACGAGCTTGGTATTCTTCCATCTTTAAGGCGCTGCCTTTTTAAGACGGAGGTTTACCACCCTCCTCGACCTATGATCTCTCCCCTAACGGAGAGTCTCAATAGTTATGGGTCTCTTTCACTCATGTCAAGAGGTATTGGTGGGCCTAAAATGAATGGTAATTGTAGACCCCTAAAATTGTCCGGGTCGGAAATAAGACTCGAAGACTCTCAAAGATCAAAGGAAAGTCAGCCAGAAGGACTCCCAGAAGACCATAGGATGACTATCTGTAGGTTTAGAGGTCTTAGAGTAGCCAAAAATAAGAAAGTGGGAGGTTTGGAGCTCAATACGGCCTCCTTGGAGTTCAGTACGGCCGTACTGCACATTTTGTACTACAATACGACCGTACTGAAACCAATACGAACGTATTGAAGTTTCTGTATTTCAATACGGCCGTACTGAATTCAATACGGCCGTATTGAAGTACAAAAACTCAATACGGGCCGTATTGAACCCAGGGGCCGTACTGCGCCTCATCCCTATAAATAGGACGTCATTTGGACGTCATTCCACACTTTTTCCAGACTTCTGGACCCTCTTGCTGAGTATTCTGGGGTTTTTGAGCAGTGTTCTGCCCTAGAATTCTCTCCGAGAGTCGATCCGACGAAGTTCTTGAGTTCTGAGCATTTAGCTTGAGAATTCGGACTAGTCGAAGGGAAATCTTTTTGATTTCCATAGTAAAGATTAATTTTTAGGAAGGAGCGAGTGAGCTTGTAGAGGGAGGGAGCGCCAAAAAGCCTCCTAAACTTCATTGAAATATATAAAAAAGCACGCTTCAAAGGTTTCTTTCTTAAAATCCCTTCTTTTACTGCTTTCTGATTGTTGCATATTTAAATTCGTCATCATGTAGATATTTAATTTATAATCGCTTATAATAAATAGGGGTAATTTAGTAATTTTACACTGTTATTTATGAAATAATCCGTCATAGGGAACCCGAAAGGGGCGTTGTGGGGTGCTAACACCTTCCCCGCACGTAACCGACTCCCTTACCCAACTCTGGTTGTAATGGCCAAGGTTGATTTGCGAAAATCAATTGCCTTATCCCTTTTTCCAATGTTTTGAGTAAAACATTGGTGGCGACTCCAAGAACCCTTCTTTTTGTGAAAACCACTAATCCATGAAGGGTCCCGCTTGGGATTAATATGGATTGGTGAATCATTTAATAAAATTGTTAGTTCGATAAGGTCTCAGTTTGAGAATAAGTCGTTCTAACAATCCATCATTTTCCAAAACTATTAAAACGAGTCCGACCATCGTCGCGAATGCCAAGGTCCGTTTCGGCGGGTGGCGACAGTAATGAGGATGCATGATGTCTTATTAGTAATGATGCACATGCTTCTCACTTTTATTATATTTTCACACATGGTCTTTCCTCTCATGTCATGACCTTTTTTTATTATTATTATTATTTTTTTTTTTATGCATGGGGATTATTCTTAGACCTTATCACGAGGTTTATTGTTAATGCACAAACAATATCACATAAACCTATACACAAACAATTCACTCATCCACGAACAGTCACGAGCGAATCACGAGGTAGGGGTATCCTGCAGAAAAGTGCATATTCAAGGTGGTTCTAACTGTTCTCACTGGTCTGAGGCCCCCAAGGTGCCCCCATTATAGGGACCCAATTCCTCTCGTCGTAAGTCGATGGAAAGTTCCAACGCACTGTCGGACTCGAGTTCATGGTTATCACCTTGAGTGATGTTTTCCGACAACGGTCTACGGGCACCTATAGACCCATTCGACAACCGGCCGTACTAACATCCACTCCCTATGGCTTTCCACTCATGCCCCCGGGTATAGAGGGAACTGTTGTGTGCAAAGGTTTGTGTGCAGTTTATATTTCAAACAATTGCAGAAATTTAAACATACAACAGTTATTAAAGCCAAATAGATAAAACATGTTATCATACAAGTAAGGGGTAATGAAGTAATTTTAAACTATTATTTTTAGAAACAATCCATCACTAAATGGGACTGACTCTCGAGGCTTCCCCAGTGGAGTCGCCATCTGTCGCCACCCGCCGAAACGGACCTTGGCATTCGCGAAGATGGTCGGACTCTTTTTAAAGTTTTGGAAAATGATGGATTGTTAGAACGACTTATTCTCAAACTGAGACCTCATCGAACTAACAATTTTATTAAATGAGTCACCAATCCATGTTAATCCCAAGCGGGACCCTCCATGGATTAGTGGTTTTCGCAAAGTAGGGTTCTTGGAGTCGCCACCAATGTTTTACTCAAAACATTGGAAAAAGGGATAAGGCAATTGATTTTCGCAAATCAACCTTGGCCATTACAACCAGAGTTGGGTAATGGAGTCGGTTACGTGCGGGGAAGGTGTTAGCACCCCACAACGCCCCTTTCGGGTTCCCTATGACGGATTATTTCATAAATAACAATGTAAAATTACTAAATTACCCTTATTTATTATAAATGGCTATGAATAAGATATCTACATGATGAATAAATTAAACATGCGATGCAACAATCAGAAAGCAGTAAAAGAAGGGATTTTGAAGAAGAAACCTTTGAAGCGTGCTTTTATATATATTCAAATGTTAAGAGGCTTTTTGGCGCTCCCTCCCACTACACGCTCGCTCGCTCCTTCCCTAAAAATTAATCTTTACTATGGAAATCAAAAAGATTTCCCTTCGACTAGTTCGAATTCTCAAGCTAAATGCTCAGAACTCAAGAACTTCGTCGGATCGGCTCTCGGAGAGAATTCTAGGGCAGAACACTGCTCAAAAACCCCAGAATACTCAAGAAGAGAGTCCAAGAAGTGCGGAAAAGTGTGTAATGACGTCCAAATGACGTCCTATATATAGGAGTGAGGCGCAGTACGGCCTCTGACATCAATACGGCCCGTACTGAAGATTTGAACTACAGTACGGCCGTATTGAATTCAGTACGGCCGTACTGAAGTTTCAAAAACTTCAGTACGGCCGTATTGGTTTCAGTACGGCCGCACTGAAGTTCAAAAACTTCAGTATGGCCGTATTGGTTTCAGTACGGCCGTATTGTAGTTCAAATTGTTCAGTACGGCCGTACTGAACTTCTAGGAGGCCGTATTGAGCTTCAATCCTCCCACATCCTTATTTTAAGCTACTCTAAGACCTCTAAACCTACAGATAATCATCCTAGGGTCTTCCAGGAGTCCTTCTGGCTGACTTTCCTTCGGTCTTCGAGAGTCTTCGAGTCTTATTTCCGACCCGGACAATTTTAGGGGTCTACAGCTGCCCCCCCTTTACTTAGTCAAACGGCTTTTTGGTGTACCGGTTGACAAGTAAAGGAGTTGACCCAATTGTCCGGGGAATAAGCCATCCTTCCGACTTGTAGTGTCTTCCGGTGGAAAATTGTTGAGTAGCCTCTCCAGGTTGAGTATTAGTCGTCGCCTCTCCAGGCTCGTGCATACCTCGGTGTTTCTGACAACCTCGATAGCTGAGTACCGCCTCTCCAGGCTCTGCCTCCGTGTTTCTGACGACGTTAGCAGTTGCACACCTCCGTGTTTCTGACGACGTTGGTGGCTGAGTACCGCCTCTCCAGGCCCTGCCTTTGTGTTTCTGACGACATTGGCAGTTGCATACCTCCGTTGTTTCTGACGACGGGGTAGCTGAGTAACGCCTCTCCAGGCTCTGCCTCGGTGTTTCTGACAACCTTGGCAGCTGAGTTTGCCCTCTCCAGGGTCTGCGGTTACCGTGTTTCTGACGACGTTGGCCGCTGCATACCTCCGTGTTTCTGATGACGGGGTAGCTGAGTACCGCCTCTCCAGGCTCTGCCTTTGTGTTTCTGACGACATTGGCAGTTGCATACCTCCGTTGTTTCTGACGACGGTGGCAGTGTGAGTTTGCCCTCTCTAGGGATTTGTGATGATTTTGTCTCCACAGTCCACGATGCTGCTTCGACGATTGTTTTTTGATTTTTGTGCCACTGAGGGCTGGATAACGCAGGGATCCGTCTAGGGGATGTGCAATTACTCATAGGTTCTTGTGTCCCAACTTTCCATTGCGTAGTTGGTGCCCACTGGGGAAATTCTGATTCCTTGGGGATGTAGACACAAAGATGCTCTTTCTGATGTGAGCGGTGCCTTATGGTTGGCTGACGTCCTTTCGACGGTGGTGGAGTATCCCGGTTATCCTTATTCGGGTGACTTTTTGATTTTTGGTTTTGTTGCCTCTGTGTAGGCTGTTATCCGCTGGGGGATTCTGTTGTGATGATTTTGATTGGCCTCTTCTGTTAGGCAGATTATCTTGACGTTCGGTGTTTAGCTGAATACCGAATTCCGCTTGGGGAATGGGTATTGATCTTTTTGGATTTTCCTTTTTTGGAGGAGTGCCTCTGAGTAGGCGAATGGGGATTGAGGATATTATGTATCCCAGAGTATTATTTAGAAAGCCTCTTCAAGCTTAGCTTCACTCGTCGCTCGAGTTGGAAAGCTATCTTCCACTGAGGAAGTCTGAGTCCTTTGACTCGGATATTTTGTTTGGATGATCATGCTTCCATTGGGGAATCTTGCTGATCTTGCTCTGATAGATTTCGCTGGGAATTCGGCTCAAGAGTGCAAGCTGAGATGTCTCTGGGGAGTATTATTTCGGCAAGCCTCTCCAAGCTCAGTTATTCTGTACGATTTGTTGGATTTTCTGAATTTTTGCCTTTTTTGTCGATTTTCGGCTTTTTCTGTACAGAAATTAAAGTGCTAAAGAATTTTGGATTCAAGAGTGGAAAATTTCATTTATTAAATGGAATGAAATTTGTACAATGGTAATGAAAAGAGTGGGGCACAGCCCGATCAATCAAATAAACAAAAAGCAAGAAAAATAGCTGGTCTTCACTCCTCTGCCGGCGGATCCTGTGGAGGGTCTGGGAAGCGACGATGCAGCCAGACTGACAGGCTGTCAAAATCCTGTCTCAGGGCGTCTATGCTGTGCTGAGCAGTGTCGAATCGAGCGTCGATGCTCTGTTGCAACGCGTCGAAACGAGCATCAAAGTGGGCCCTGTCCTGCTGCGAGGTGTTGGCCTCTGGCTGCGGGTCCACATCACCCGGGAGCTCGATGTTCTCGAAGAGCTCGCTGAAGGTGTCGTGGGTGGTCGCTCGTACATATTGCCTCCCTGCCCTGGCAATAATCTTCATGTTGAGCAGGGTGGTCGCATTGATGGGCTTGGGCGCCAATTCCCCCGCATCTACGCCATCGGGGCACCCCCAAGTCTCGGCGAGTCGTGAAAGGAGCGTGGAGACCATAATGTACCCTCGTCGAGCGTCGCTACCCTCTCTTGCCCCCAGATTCTTTATATGCTCGAGGAAAAAGAATCCGGGGTTGGCCCTCTGTCCGGTGGCCATGCAGTAAAGAGCCAGTAGATCCTGCCGCGTCACTGACTCTGGGCTCTTCGGTCTGGCATGGATTGAGCCGGTGATCAGCTTGTGGCAAATCCGGAGCGCCGTCGGGAGCCGAGTACCCTTTACTCCAGCGTGGTAGTCCATCTGACCCGTGAGCTCTCTCCACATCTCGTTCGGGGTCAGATTATCGGGGCACTCACAGATGGCGTCCCGATATTCCAGCTGATCAGCTCGCTGAAAGAAGCCAGCCTGGACGTTGAATTCGTCCAGTGTCAGGGAGCGGTATCCACCCCTCATCCAGAAATCCACTGAGTAGACTGTCGCGCTAAAGCTGTTCGTCGACTCTGTGACGCCGACGGTAGCCAGAAATTCCTTCGTCGCAGTCGGGAAGATCTGAGGGTGGGGATCAAGGAGGAATCCCCATCCTATGGTGTTGATGTAGCCTCTGACCTCATCCTCCCATTCCATTGCCCGGAGGATGGTGAAGTCGAGCACCCTCGACGACTGGAAGATGAACGACTCAAGGAACTCCAGCCTCTCTTGATGCCGCGCGGTCATTTCGAGTTGCGCGGGGACCCTCTGTCTCTTTCTTGATGACTCGGCCATTTCTCAGAATTAGGGGGATCTCAGACTCACTCACAGACAAGGTATGCAGAGGGATGAGAATGCTGTGCAGAATGAGAGGGGGAAGGGGCGTATTTATAGAAAAAAGTAGGTCAGTACGGCCCGTATTGAATTCAATACGGCCGTACTGACCTTACCGTTATTGTACAAAATGGGGGGCCAATACGGGCCGTATTGGATTGAATACGCCCGTATTGGTGTGACCGTTACAGCCAATACGGGCGTATTCAATTCAATACGCCCGTATTGAACTGAAGAGTTGCCCATAACCCTAGTTTCAATACGGGCGTATTGAACCTGGTACGGGCGTATTGTTGTTTTTTTTTTTTTGGGATAAACAGAGAATAAGTGATCTTCCATTACACCTATCATCTGTATGCATGTATGCGGTATGATGCACCTAATTCTATTTGATTTATTTTTCAAAAGAATTAATCGATGCGTGTCTTTGTTTGGATTTTGCCATTCCTCTAGACGGGCTGTGCGCTGCCGATTTCTGTAACCGAGGAATGATGCGTGTTATATTGAGATTGGTGTCATCGACCCAATGATCCTTCTCTTCCTTTAGAAGATGTATCAACCCTCCTATTGACCACTATATCTCCATGTTTCCACTAGATTATTCTAAAATCGTTTGGGACAAGAGAAAAGAGGGGAAAGATATTTTTTGTTCAAAAGTTTGTGTTTTAGAGGGGATTATTATTGTTTTGAAAATGGTTTTTGTAAGAATGGCTGGCCAAGGTAGGTTTATGTGTTTAGGCTTGTTTGATTAAAAACTTATGAAGTTAAGAAAGTCTTGTTATTGACGTTGTGATTCGACAACTTAGATAGTTTCCCTTGAACCTTTCTTGAATTCAGCTCATGGTACCATCACGGATTTCTTTTGCTTTTTGATTGTCCTTATTTTTTTGCCTAAAACACCCTTTTGTGGCGTCTTAGCGGACCTTTGTTTTTTTTTTATTTTTGCAACCCTAATTTTTGCCTAGGTCACCCTTTCGTGGGATTCCTAGCGGGTTCTTTGCTCTTATTTTTGCGCAGCCCCCTTTTTGGGTTTCCTGCCGAGCTTTTTTGTTTTTATGATTTTTGTTTTTAAAGGATTTCTTTTTTATCCATGATGGCACTTGTCGAGGCCAAGGAATGGTGCTCCAAGTTGTCATACACACTTCCACATAAAAATGATGCGGGTTTATTGTTATTAAGACGATTTTAACCTCATTCATGCTTATTCAAACAGGGTTAAAATAATGTGGTCTAGAAATTTATTGCAAGCAAGAAAAGAAGCAATAAGAAATAATAAAGAATGATTTTATTATAATTATAGCGGAAACATGTGCCCTATCGAGGCTCGGGGGTCGGGCTGTCCCCGAGGAGTGATCTCTAACAGTCATCAGGTCTATACATCCCTATCGGAAGGAGAAGAGCACTTGATGACGACGACCGGCCTTGACGCCTGTGAACCGACCTTCCTAAAGATCTGGCTTAAAGAACGTCGAGAAGGATCTTGGTTCCTCTTCGTCCTTTGATCTTTATTAGGGTTGTATCCTAACCCTTGTTTCCCCGGATTATCCTTAATAATGGGTAGCTCGGGAATTCCTTGGGAATCCTTGCCAAGTCCTTGTCCAGGCAAGTATCCGTTCTTGGTGAGCATGTAGGCTACCTTCTTCATTTCTCGGGGAAACGTTTCGACATTGGCAATCTCCAATGCTTGGAAGGCGGTCTCTAGAGCTTCCTCTGCTGCATCCACGTAAGGTATGGCAGATGGCTTGCTGATGAGTATGTCATCTTCAGCTTGTACGGTCACCAGCTTGTCACCCACTATGAATTTGACTTTCTGGTGGAGCGTAGAGGGAACAGCTTTCGCATCATGAATCCAAGGTCGGCCGAGGAGACAGCTGTACGCGGGAGTAATGTCCATCACTTGAAATTCGACATTAAAGATGGTGGGTCCAATTTGGATTGGAAGATTAATTTCTCCCACCACTTCTCTTTTAGAACCGTCGAAAGCTCGGACGATCATGTTGCTCGGGCGCATTTGGATTCCCTTGATTGCCATTTGATCGAACGTTCTTTTTGGCATCACATTCAAGGAAGATCCATTATCCACCAAGACTTTAGCGATGTGATATTCCTTGCACTTTACAGAGATGTGCAAGGGCTTGTTGTGATTCGGTCCCTCAGCGGGGATCTCTTCATCGGTGAAAGTGAGGTGATCATTAGCCGTGATGTGACTAACAATCCCCTCAAACTTATCTTGGGAGATAGTGTGCGACACGTATGCCTCGTTCAAGACTTTCAACAGAGCTTGTCGATGCGGTTCGGAGCTTAGGATCAACGACAACAGAGTAATCTTTGCGGGCGTCCTATGAAGTTGATCCACCATGGAGTACTCGCTCTGTCGGATATACTTTAACAGCTCGTCAGTCTCCTCCTCGGATTCTTTATTTTCCTCAGTTTTCTCTTTTTCTTTTTCTTTTCCTTTATTCTTGGGAGCTTTATCATGAAGATCTTTGGGAGTGTAGATCCTGCCACTCCTAGTCATGCCCCCAAGTCCAGCGATGTTAGAGATATCGCTGTCGGCAGAAGAATGGATGTCGTATATCCATGGCACAGCCTTATTCGATTCGTAGGGAAAAGTTCTTGGAGCAGTGATCCTTAACGGTGTCGGACCTTCCCCTTTATTCGTCTTGATTACCAACAACGGAGTTGATGTGTGTTCGCTTGGCGCGGTTGTTGGCTTACACTTAATAACAAACGGCGTGCGATCCATTCTGAACATACGCATCGATTAATCCTTTCTTTTTATTAATGTTATTAATGAATTACTAGGAGAGATGTATGCAATGCACTCCCCTAGATCCCTCCATGATCTACGATAAGAATGCATGATATGAGATGATGGCGTTGAATATGCATGCATTGTGTTTATTCAACTACGCATTATCATGTTTTCAAGATGTTCCTAAGATGATGCATGATATTGCTTGGTTTGGATAAATAATTTTTTTGGGTATTTTGTTTTTTTTGTATTTTTTGGGTGAAAAGGGAACCTACCTATATGAATGTGATGAAGGTAGATGTTAACACCATGTAATGGAAGATTCTTATTCCTATTTATTCTTATTTTAAAAGGGAATGTTGTATGTTTAAAGAATGCAATGTATGCTCAAACAATGTCACATAAACAATGCACAAACAATTCACTCATCCATGAACAGTCACGAGCGAATCACGAGGTAGGGGTATCCTGCAGAAAAGTGCATATTCAAGGAGGTTCTAACTGTTCTCATCGGTCCAAGGCCCCCAAGGTGCCCCCATTATAGGGACCCAATCCCTCTCGTCGTAAGTCGATGGAAAGCTCCAACGCACTGTCGGACTTGAGTTCATGGTTTTCACCTTGAGTGATACTTTCCGACAACGGTCTACGGGCACCTATAGACCCATTCGACAACCGGCCGTACTAGCATCCACTCCCTATGGCTTTCCACTCATGCCCCCGGGTATAGAGGGAACTGTTGTGTGCAAAGGTTCGTGTGCAGTTTATATTTCAAACGATTGCGGAAATTTAAACATCCAACAGTTATTAAAGCCAACTAGGTAAAACATGTTATCATACAAGCGAGGGGTAACGAAGTAATTTTAAACTATTATTTTAGAAATAATCCATCACTAAATGGGACTGACTCTCGAGGCTTCCCCAGTGGAGTCGCCATCTGTCGCCACCCGCCGAAACGGACATTGGCATTCGCGACGATGGTCAGACTCTTTTTAAGTTTTGAAAAATGGTGGATTATTAGAACGACTTATTCTCAAACTGAGACCTCATCGAGCTAACAATTTTGTTTAAATGACTCTCACCAATCCATGTTAATCCCAAGCGGGACCCTCCATGGATTAGTGGTTTTCGCAAAAAGAACGGGTTCTTGGAGTCGCCACCAATGTTTTACTCAAAACATTGGAAAAAGATATAAGGCAATTGATTTTTACAAATCAACTTTGGCCATTACAACCAGAGTCGGGTAAGGGAATCGGTTACGTGCGAGGAAGGTGTTAGCACCCCACAACGCCCCTTTCGGGTTCCCTATGACGGATTATTTCATAAATAATAGTGTAAAGTTACTAAATTACCCCTATTTATTAGAAACGATTATAAGTATAATATTTACATGATGAAAGCTTTAAACGTGTAATGCAAAAATCAAAAAGCGGTAAAAGAAAGGATTTTGGGAATAAACCTTTGAAGCGTGCTTTTATATATTCAAAACGAAGTTTAGGAGGCTTTTTGGCGCTCCTTCCCACTACACGTCCGCTCGCTCCTTTCCCCTAAGATAATTTTTACTATGGAAATCAAAGAGATTTCCCTTCGACTTGTTCGAGTCTCAAGCTAATGACTCATGACTTAAGAACTTCGTCGGATTGGCTCTCGGAGAGACTTCTAGGGCAGAGAATAGCTCAAAAACCCAAGAATACTCAGCACGAGGGTCCAGAAGTGTGTAAAAAGTGTGGGAGGACGTGCAAATGACGTCCTATTTATAGGATTGAGGCGCAATACGGCCTGGGAGGTCAATACGGCCCGTACTGGGTTTTTGAACTACAGTACGGCCGTATTGAATTTGGTACGGCCGTACTGAAGTTCAAAAACTTCAGTACGGCCGTATTGAGTTCACTACGGCCGTATTGCAGTTCAAATGGCTCAGTACGGCCGTACTGAACCTCTGGGAGGGTGTATTGAGCTCCAATCCTCGCACACCCTTATTCTAAGCTACTCTAAGACTTCTAGACCTACAAAGAATCATCCTAGGGTCTTCCAGGAGTCCTTCCGGCTGACTTTCCTTCGGTCTTCGAGAGTCTTTGAGCTTTATTTCCGACCCGGACAATTTTAGGGGTCTACATCCCACACACTTGGATAAATTGTGCTACAAGCTTCTAGCTTAGCTTGCTCCCCAAGCTTCTAAGTTAGAAGCTTGTTCCACAAGCTTCCAAGTTACTAGACTGGTTAAATTAAGTGTAAGAAGGCTAACCATGGTTCTCCTTGAACCATAGTTAGTCCAGCTTGCACCACAAGCTTCTCCCTCACTATATAAGTCTTTTTCTTCACTTTGTAAACAATTTTGAAGCATATATTGAGAGAATTCCAAAAAATTTTCAGATTTTCTCTCTTCCAAGAGTCTCAAATTCTTTGATTTTAATCCATTTCTATTATCCTCTTCATACAAGAGTGTGGTGAGATTTGAAGTGGATAATCTTCCTCTTAGAAGTGGTGCCACTTGAGAGTGTTCTTCACCATTGAAGGTGAAATCTAAAGCTTCTTCCTCCGTTGGAAGCTTTGAAGAAGCTTAACGAGAACCAAGGAGCCAAAGGACTAGGGAGAAGCTTGAAGAGGAATCAACATCAATCTGGTTACAAGTCAAGTTTCCATCACCTCTTAAAACAAGCTTTTATAGATGCTTTCGAATGTAGTAAATTTGAGGTGCTTTTTGGCCACCTTTCATACATCACAATCCCTCACAAATCTCAAGAAATATAATAAAAGAGAGAGAAAAGAGTACTAGATTTTAAAGGGACTAATCAGATATAAAATTTTGGCCCTGAGCACTGTGCACGAGCCTGTTATTTATAGGCACGAAAATCCACCAAAATGGGCCATTCCAATTTCACAATAGGCCGTTTTGGAATTTTCTATTATGTGTGAAATTTGAATCTAAAATGTTCCATTCCAAATTTGAATTTTACACATAATAGACTAGGTTAGAACATAGTGTTCTGACCTAGGCTTACAGACCTTTTCCTAAGCATGGAATAGCTCGTTCTAGGCTACTAATTCTAGCACTTGGTTCTTTGGATCTTTGGATGTCATGTTAGCCTGCTCTTATTCTATTTTCAGGCCTTTGGGAGCTTCTTCTTCATTTTGAAAGTCCATTTCTTTGTTTTTGTGCCCCCAGAAGAAATTAGCTGTCTACACTAATAATAAGTTTAAATTGGCTTTGCCATTTTTGAACCTTACTAGTGTATCTTTCAAATTAGAATTATTTTTTCTTAAAATTGAGCAAGTTTCACAAACAACTTGTATGAGAGGGGAAGGTGGTGTACAAAAACATTTATTGAATTTGTAAATTGTCTCAAGAGCTTCATGCTATAATTTTAAATTTTCTAACTCTTGTTCAACTTGTATTAATGTGTTCTCATACCAACTAAGTTTGATTTTGATTTTACTATTTAAAGCTTCTACTCTTAGTGCTTCTTTATGTAATTAAATGAAAGATTCTTCTAATTGACCGTCATCCATAATATATTCAAAATTAGAATTACTTACAACGCTTTGCTAATCCACTCTAGCCATCAAGGACAAGTTAGCTTATTCATTTTAACAAATGTCACTTGAAGAACTTGAGTCATTTTCATCCTATACTATGTAAGCCTTCTTTCCCTTGTTTTTCCTTTTTCCTTTCTTCTCCTCTTGTAGTTTCTTTAGGTAGATTATCCTTTCACTCCATGAATATGGTGATCAATTCAATTCTTAAAATCTTTCTCGAGATAACCATAAAGGTTAAAGAACCTCTTCTTGCAAAGAAAAATGTTTCTTAGTAAATGTCTTCGAAAAATATATCACAAAGATTCAAGTCTCGTTGTTCTAAGTGTGAAGAATGATATATATATATATATATATATAGATATATAACTTTCTTGAAAGAAATAATCAATTATTTTATTCTTAGCAAATTTGAAAATCAACCAAGAATAGTTTAATCGATTATTTTAAGTAATAATTGATTATTCCAAAAACTAGTTTATAAAATAATTGATTATTTTGCTGAATAATTGATTATTATAGCAATTTCTCCTCATGTTTCTAAAAAACAAAAGAAAATAATTGAGTATTTGATGAGGTTCCACTTGGTGAATCCTCAATCAACACATTCAAATCCTTCTCGGTTCCTTGGAAATATGGCAAGGAAGGAAGCTCCAAGAAGCATCAATGTTACCTAAGCTTGACCATGCCAAGTCCGGAAGAAGAAAGGGATAACCTAGCTCTACAAAGAGAGGAGCTCAAGGAGGGTAGAGGTAGGCTATGAGTGACTTTCGGAGGGAGAGAGTTCAATGTGAGAAATCTCATTCATAAATCCAAAAGTGGTATAAGACTCGGCCATAGGAAGATTTATAGGTGAAATTAGGTTAAGGGTTTAAGTTGGGTTCACCTAGAGTTAAGTAAAACCATGGTATGGTTAACTTAACTCTAGGCGCCAAAATTTGAATTCTAAAATTCAAATTTTGGTGCCAACCGGCCACCCCCTCCATGTGCTCTCATTTGGCATGTAATTAGGAGGCCATTTGAGTTGCATTTCGGATCACACCATGTGCATGTGTTGCACATGGCCGAAATGCACACCAAATGTGCTTTTAATTACATGCTAATGAAAATACACATGCAACCTTAATTAACCCTAAATTCCAAATGACCTCTACATGTAATTCCTACACTACAAAAGGCCGAAAATACAAGGCCCAAAAGAAAATACAAGGCACCAAGGCCCAGCCCTATACTAACCCTAATCTAATGGGCTTGAGCTAAAGCCCAACAAAATAAAGTGATGGGCCTTTCTTGGGCTTGGGCCCACTCTTCATGCATCCTTCTTGCCATTGCTCTAGTAGTTGGGCCCTTAGCCCATGGGCCTCCTCCATCATCCCCTCCCTCTTGAAGAGGATTTGTCCTCAAATCCAAAGTGTCCTCCTCTTGTGTAGCTAGTCCTGTAAACAAAGAGAGATCAGAAACATTGAAACTAGAACTAAAACCATACTCAGAAGGGAGATCTAGAACATAGGCATTGTTATTGATTTTCCTAAGGATTTGGAAGGGTCCATCTCCTCTAGGACTAAGCTTTGACTTTCTTTTGGAAGGAAACCTATCCTTCCTAAGGTGTAGCCAAACCCAGTCACCTTCCTTGAAGATAACTTCCTTCCTACCATTATTATTGTATTTTTGGTATTTTTCTGTTTGGGATTGAATATGATCTCGAACCCTCTCATGTAATTTCTTGACAAACTCAGCCCTAGATGTGCCTTCTTTATGAATAAAGGAAACAACATCGGGAAGAGGTAATAAATCCAATGGAGTAAGAGGATTAAAACCATAAACAATCTCAAATGGAGACATGTTAGTGGTCTTGTGAACCACCCTATTGTAGGCAAACTCCACATGAGGAAGATAGTCATCCCATGACTTCTTATTGCCTTTGAGGATTGCCCTCAACATAGTCCCTAGAGACCTATTTACTACCTCAGTTTGCCCATCAGTTTGGGGATGACATGTGTTAGAAAATAGTAGTTTAGTTCCTAACCTTGCCCAAAGAGTTTTCCAAAAATGGCTTAGGAACTTAACATCTCTATCTGAGACTATAGTTTTAGGTAACCCATGTAGTCTCACAATTTCTTGAAAGAATAATTTAGCAATGTTACTTGCATCATCCACTTTGTGACAGGGAATGAAGTGTGCCATTTTGCTAAAACGGTCCACAACCACAAAGATGGAATCCTTTCCTCTTTGGGTTCTAGACAATCCAAGGATAAAATCCAGGGAAATGTCTACCCAAGGAGAAGAGGATATGGGCAAGGGGGTGTAGAGCCCATGAGGTTTTGTGGTAGACTTTGCTTGTAAATAAGCAATGCAACTACTACAAAACCTTTGGACATCTCGTTTCATATGAGGCCAAAAGAATTTCTCTCTCAAAAGTGAAAGAGTTTTCTCAATTCCAAAATGCCCCATGAGCCCACCCTCATGGCTCTCCCTAACCAAAAGTTTTCTAATAGATCCTTGGGGTATACAAAGTTTGTTTTCTTTAAAAAGAAACCCCTTAGAAATATAGTAACCTTGGTAAGGTTTTTGAATACATAAAGAATAAAAGTTAGCAAAATCAAGGTCTTTCTCATACAACTCCTTGATGTCATCAAACCCTAGTATTTGAGAACCTAGGGTGTTCAATAAAACATGTCTTCTTGACAAAGCATCAGCTACTATATTTGTAGAGCCCTTTTTATATTTGATGACATAAGGAAATTGTTCTAAATACTCAACCCATTTTGCACTCCTCTTATTTAATTTATGTTGACCCTTCAAATATTTAAGTGATTCCTGATCACTATGTATGACTGTAGACCCCTAAAATTGTCCGGGTCGGAAATAAAACTCGAAGACCCTCAAAGATCGAAGGAAAGTCAGCCAGAAGGACTCCTAGAAGACCATAGGATGGCTATCTGTAGGTTTAGAGGTCTTAGAGTAGCTTAAAATAAGGAAGTGGAGGGAATGAAGCCCAATACGGCCGTACTAAACTTAATACGGCCGTATTGAAGCTTCAACACGGCCGTAGTGAACTCAATACGGCGTATTGAAGTTTCTGAAACTTCAATACGGCCGTACTGAAATCAATACGGCCGTATTGAAGCTTCAATACAGCCGCAGTGAACTCAATACGGCCGTATTGAAATTTCTGAGCTTCAATACGGCCGTATTGAACTCAATACGGCCGTATTGAAGTTCAAAAATTTCAATACGGCCGTATTGATTCTGTAGCCCGTATTGGGCCTGTTCCCTATAAATATGACGTCAATTGGACGTCATTCCACACTTTGAAAGATAGTTTTAACCCTCTCCTTGAGTATTCTGGGGTTTTTGAGCAGTGTTCTGCCCTAGAAATCACTCGGAGAGTTGATCCGACGAAGTTCTTGAGCCCCGAGCCATTTTGCTTGAGGATCGAACCTAGTCGAAGGGAAATCCTCCGGATTTCCGTAGTCAAAATTTTATAGGAGGGAGCGAGCGGGCTTGTAGAGCGAGGGAACGCCAAAAAGCTTCCCAGTTTTACTCGAAATATATAAAAGCACGCTTCAAAGGTTTCTTCTTAAATCCTTCCTTTTACTGCTTTCTGTGTGCATATTAAAAATTGTCATCATGTAGATATCTAAAGTATAATCGCTTATAATAAATAGGGGTAATTTAGTAATTTTATATTGTTATTTTAGAAATAATCTGTCATAGGGAACCCGAAAGGGGCGCTGTGGGGTGCTAACACCTTCCTCACGCGTAACCGACTCCCTTACCCGACTCTGGTTGTAATGGCCGAAGTCGATTTTTGAATCGATTGCCTTATCCCTTTTTCCAATGTTTTGAGTAAAACATTGGTGGCGACTCCAAAGAACCCTCCTTTTACGAAAACCGCTAATCCATGGAGGGTCCCGCTTGGGATTAACATGGATTGGTGAGCCTTTTAATAAAATTGCTCGTTTGACAAGGTCTCAGTTTGAGAATAAGTCATTCTGGCAATCCATATTTTTAAACAAATAAAAGAGTCCAACCATCCTTCGCGAATGCCGAAAGCCCGTTTCGGGCCGGTGGCGACAGATGGCGACTCCACTGGGGAAGCCTCGAGAGTCAGTCCCATTTAGTGACAGATTATTTTTAACAAATAATAGTTAAAATTACTTCATTACCCCTCACTTGTATTATAATATGTTTTACCTATGTGGCTTTAAATAACTGTTGTATGTTTAATTTCCGCAATTGTTTGAAATATAAATTGCACACAAACCTTTGCACACAACAGTTCCCTCTATACCCGGGGGCATGAGTGGTAATCCATAGGGAGTGGATGTTAGTACGGCCGGTTGTCGAATGGGTCTATAGGTGCCCGCAGACCGTTGTCGGAAAGCATCACTCAAGGTGATAACCATGAACTTAAGTCCGACAGTGCGTTGGAACTTTCCATCGACTTACGACGAGAGGAATTGGGTCCCTATAATGGGGGCACCTTGGGGGCCTTTGACCAAGTGAGAACAGTTAGAACCTCCTTGAATATGCACTTTTCTGCAGGAGACCCCTACCTCGTGATTCGCTCGTGACTGTTCGTGGATGAGTGAATTGTTTGTGTAAATGTTTATGTGCAATTGTTTGTGCATTAATAAATAACCTCGTGATAAGGTCTAAGAATAAATCCCCATGCATGAAAATACCATGACATGAGAGGAAAGACCATGTGCGAAAATATAATAAAAGTAAGGAGCATGTGCATCATTACCAATAAGACATCATGCATCCTCATAAACCATGCATTTTAGGTTCACCAATACCCCTTGACATGAGTGAAAGAGACCCACGACTATTGAGTTTCTCCTTTGGGGAGAGGTCATAAGTCAAGGAGGGTGGTAAAACTTCGTCTTAAAAAGGCAGCACCTTAAAAATGGAGGGTTATCAAGCTCATGTCAAGAGCGTATTCATGAATAAACTAATTAGATTAAAAAATTCATTTTAGAAAGTGGCTGGTCATCTCTCTGTCCTCACACGCGCAAAGAAGATCAAGAAAATGGAAGCATTGGAGGAGCAAAACAAAAAGCTCACAACCGAGCTTTCACAACTTAAAGACCAAATGGCGCAAATGATGGAACTCATGCGTCATCACAACATCCATGGATCTCATTACAGTGATCATGGGTCCCATCATGAGGGAGAGGAGGAAGAGCATGAAGAAGATCCTCCACACGCTGTACCCCTTGGGGCTGGAATTATGATTAAAGAGCCCGAAGTATCAAAGGAACAATTCCACGCCCTCGAGGATCGGCTAAGGGCTATGGAGGGGCATGATTTTGACATCAAAGATGCCGCCGACATGTGCTTAGTGAGGGACATTCAATTCCCTCCTAAATTTAAAGTGCCGGATTTCCCAAAGTACGTGGGATCGACTTGCCCCAAAAGTCATCTCACCATGTACTGTCGCAAGATGGCTGCATATGCCACAAATGAAAAGCTCTTGATCCACTGCTTTCAAGAGAGCTTGGCTGAAACTGCACTCAACTGGTATATGCAGCTAAATGGAAATCTAGTACATACATGGAGGCAGTTGGCCGACGCCTTTCTCAAGCGCTATAAATACAACATCGACCTAACACCCGATAGGTCTGATCTTCAAGCCTTGAGTAAAAAGAACGATGAATCCTTCAAGGCGTACGCCCAACGTTGGAGGGAGTTGGCGGCACAGATAGAGCCCCCGCTGTCGGATAAGGAGACGGTGTCCTTATTCATCAACTCGTTGACTGGTCCCTATTACGATAAAATGATAGGGAACACAACGACACTCTTCTCGGACATCATCACCATTGGAGAAAGGGTGGAACAAGGACTTAAAAGTGGGAAGCTGGCTAAGCCTTCCCAACCATATGAAGCTAAGAAGGCCTTCGGGAAGAAGAAAGAAGGAGGAGTCAACGCTGTAACCATTTCTCCATCTTCTTCCGCTTCGAAGTCAGGCAAATCGCAAAACAACTCTGTGAAGAAGTTTGATAAACTTCCGACCACTTATAGCGATCTCCTACCGAAGCTAGTGGAGGCGCGTCTTATAGCTTACATTCCACCAAAGAAAGTGAATCCACCTTACCCCGATTGGTATAATCCACAAGACAAATGTCTATACCATTCGGGGGCACCAGGGCATTCAACGGAGAACTGCAGAGCTCTCAAGTATAAGGTCCAAGACCTTATCGATGCTGGGTGGGTCACTTTCGATTCGACGGCGCCCGACGTGAGCAAGAATCCTCTACCGCAGCAGGAGTAGAGAGAAGGGCAAGCCATGATAGGGCCCCTCCACATTTTTTCTTTTTAGGGACTCATGATCAGTACCCGAGATCATGAGGACCTTTTCATGTAAATAAAGGGTTTTGTACAGTTTTACATACATATATCAATAAAGAGGCATTTTTCACACATTATTCTCTCATTTTGTTCTATTCTCTCTCTCTCATTAATATTAATAAACTCTAAACCTAAACAGAACCAATAAATAATTATGTCTGTGATTGTTCGCTCCGATCGGGATCCGAAAGTCGAAGGTGAATGGGTTGAGTTGGACAGTGATGAGGAGACCATCTCTCCGGATCTGCAAAGACTGCTAGATCAAGAAGCTCGTCTACTCCAACTGTATCAAGAAGAATTGGAGACCGTGAATTTGGGGCAGGGTCAAGAATTGAAAGAGGTCAACATTGGGACCCATATCAGTGATGGAATAAAAACGCAATTGATTCAATTGTTGAGGGAATACAAGGACGTATTTGCATGGTCGTACCATGATATGCCCGGTTTGGACTCCAACATCGTCGAACACAAGTTGCCATTAAAAGAGGGGTTTCGACCCATTAAGCAAAAGCTTCGACGAATCAAGCCCGAATGGTCCTTAAAGATTAAGGAGGAGGTAGAAAAACAATTGGACGCGGGATTCTTGGTTGTATCCCAGTATCCCGAATGGCTGGCTAACATTGTGCCAGTCATCAAAAAGAATGGGAAGGTTAGAGTGTGTGTTGATTATAGGGATTTGAATCGTGCCAGTCCAAAGGACGATTTTCCCTTGCCCCACATCGATACACTTGTGGATCACACCGCCACAAACACACTCTATTCCTTTATGGATGGATACTCGGGGTATAATCAAATCAAGATGAATATAGAAGACCGCGAGAAAACTTCTTTCATTACACCCTGGGGCACTTTCTGCTACAGGGTGATGCCTTTTGGACTTAAAAATGCGGGTGCCACCTACCAACGAGCGATGGTGACGCTATTCCACGATATGATCCACAAAGAAATTGAAGTATACGTGGATGACATGATCGCAAAGTCAAAAGACGAGATTGACCACATCCAATATTTGAAAAAATTATTCAATCGGCTTCGTAAGTATCAGCTTAAGCTAAACCCGGCTAAGTGTACTTTCGGAGTTCGGTCGGGTAAGCTTCTCGGGTTCATCGTCAGTGAAAAAGGCATAGAGGTGGACCCCGATAAAGTAAAGGCAATAATGGAAATGCCTCCTCCTAAAACTGAGAAAGAAATTAGAGGATTCCTCGGCAGGGTGAACTACGTCGCAAGGTTCATTGCACGGTTGACTGACACGTGCAAGCCAATATTCAAGCTGTTGCGCAAAAATCATTCTGAATCTTGGGATGAGAATTGTCAACAAGCTTTCGATAAGATCAAACAGTGCTTGGCCAATCGACCAGTGTTGGTGCCACCTGTCGAGGGAAGACCATTAATCCTCTATCTAACGGTACTTGATGAGTCCATGGGAGCTGTGCTAGGACAACAAGATGAAACAAAGAAGAAAGAACAAGCCATCTACTACCTGAGCAAAAAGTTCCTTGATTATGAAACCCGCTACACGCCGCTAGAAAAAACGTGCTGCGCGTTAGCATGGGCAACACAAAGGCTCAGGCAGTACATGATTAGGCATACTACTTGGTTGGTTTCCAAAATGGATCCAATTAAGTACGTGTTCGACAAACCGATAATCACTGGGAGGATCGCCCGATGGCAAGTACAATTATCAGAATTTGACATCATACATGTCACCCAAAAGGCCATCAAGGGTAGTACCCTAGCTGATTACCTAGCACACGGGTCGACCAATGATTATCAATCCCTTCAGGACGATTTCCCCGATGAGGATATAATGCATTTACAACATGAAGAACCTAAAGATGATGCGTGGACCATGTATTTTGATGGAGCCTCCAACATGCTTGGACAGGGGATTGGAACAGTATTAATCTCCCCACAAGGAAAGCATATCCCCTTAACGGCAAGACTCAACTTCGACTGTACAAATAACATGGCCGAATACGAGGCTTGCGCGTTAGGAATCCAAGCAGCAATCAACAATGGTATCCTAAAGCTCAAAGTATTTGGAGATTCGGCTTTAGTCATCCACCAACTGCGAGGTGAATGGGAAGTCCGAAATCCTAAGCTGATACCATATGTTGAGCATATCAAAGACCTGATACAATTCTTTCAAAATGTCGTCTTTGAATATATCCCAAGGGAGGAAAATCAGTTCGCTGACGCCCTTGCTACACTATCATCGATGTTCGCCTTGGATAAGGAGCATGAAATGCCCATCATCAATATCCGGCGGCACGATAAGCAAGCGTTCTGCCTACTGATAGATGAAGCTGTTGACGATTATCCATGGTTCCATGACATCAAACAATATCTGTCAAAAGGGGAATATCCTGATATGGCTAGCGATAATGATAAAAAGCATATCCGAAGAAGGGCCATGGGATTTCTGTTGATTGGAGAAACCCTCTACAAAAAGAATTATGACTCGGTCTTGTTGAGATGTATAGACCAAGTCGAAGCTCAAAATGTAATCAAAGAAATACATGAGGGGGTTTTCGGTACCCATATCCCCGGGCCTGCAATGACAAAGAAAATCCTTAGGGCGGGATATTATTGGTCGACTATGGAAAATGATTGTTACCAATACGTTCGAAAATGCCCCAAATGTCAAGCATACGCCGACAATATTCATGTTCCACCAACTCCACTAAACGTGTTGGCTTCGCCTTGGCCATTCGCAATGTGGGGCATGGATGTTATTGGACCCATTGAGCCAAAGGCATCTAATGGACATAGGTTCATTCTTGTGGCCATTGACTATTTCACCAAATGGGTAGAAGCGGCATCGTATGCTCATGTGACCCGAAAGGTGGTAACATCCTTCATCAGAAAGAATATCATATGCAGATACAGTATTCCCGACAAAATCATCACTGATAATGGATCCAATTTGAACAATAAGATGGTGGAAGAACTGTGCAAAGAGTTCAAAATTCAGCATCACAACTCTTCCCCATATCGACCAAAGATGAATGGGGCAGTCGAGGCAGCCAATAAGAATATCAAGAAGATAGTACAAAAGATGGTTGTCTCATTCAAAGACTGGCATGAGATGCTACCCTTCGCTCTCCATGGTTATAGGACTTCAGTACCAGGAGCTACTCCATTCTCCCTTGTTTATGGAATGGAGGCAGTTCTGCCGGTTGAAGTCGAGATACCTTCTCTGAGAGTAATCATGGAAGCAAAACTTTCCGAGGCAGAATGGGTTCAAAGTCGATACGACCAATTGAACCTTATCGAAGAAAAACGACTGAACGCCATATGCCATGGTCAAGCCTACCAAAGGAAGATCAAAAAGGCTTTTGACAAGAAAGTCCATCCTCGAATCTACCATGAGGGAGAGCTGGTGATGAAGAAATTGCTACCAGCTCAAAAGGACAAAATCGGAAAGTGGGCCCCAAATTACGAAGGACCATACGTCGTGAAGCGAGCCTTCTCCGGAGGAGCATTGATTCTCACAGACATGGACGGAGAAGAACTTCGATACCCAGTCAACGCTGACGTGGTAAAGAAGTATTATGCTTGAAGACGTTGCTTGCATCAGCCCGCTAGGATGAAAACCCAAAAAGGGCATCCTAGGCAAAAGTTAGGGCAAAACGAAAAGCCCGCCAGTACAAGGGTACAAGACAAAACAAAGGCAAAATTATCCCCGCTAGGACATGTCCTAGGCAAAAATTAGGGGCAAAAGAATAAGACGCAAAAAGTAAAGCAAGCAACGATCACTTGAATCGAAAACCGAAAAGGCGGTTCAAGTGATTATCTTCTAGAAGCGAGCGTCTTGCAGCATCTACACTCCTGGCTCAGGCATCTCACCCGAAGCGATTAAGGGAACGGGAAGAGCGACAATTACAGATATGATTGTTTAAGCCAAATGTATAAATAGCCCATCCTGGCCAGCCATTCTTCAGAAAATTCCTTCTGTATATCTTTCTGTAAAAACACTTGTGAATATTAATAAAATATCTATTCATTTCTTTTCTCTCTTGACCATGTGATTATGCCTCTAAATTGGTTTTTCTAAAAAATTGTATGAAATTCCTTAATAATCGGTCAATAAAGAAAAATTGGAGGGGTTCCTATAAAATCCATAAATCTCCTGCATAAAGGCTCATAAAAATACTCCCTCGCGTCAATGACAGAAAGTCCTCCAAGAAGAAGAGGATAGGGAGAGCCACTCACTTTTCTAAATAAATGAACAAAAATAAAAAATTGTATTGCATGCATCACACATATTAATTGCACATTTAAAGACCTTATCATGAGGCAATTGCATAAAATAGAAAAAATAGAAAAATTGCTTGTGTATGACAGCAGCAAACAAAATGCAAAGATTCAGAAAATCAACAGCGTCATACAGAATAACTGAGCCTGGAGAGGCTTGCCGAAAGAATACTCTCAGAATAACTGAGCCTGGAGAGGCTTGCCGAAACAATACTCCCACAGAATAATTGAGCCTGGAGAGGCTTGCTGAAATAATACTCTTTCAGAATAATTGAGCCTGGAGAGGCTCGCCGAAATAATACTCCTTCAGAATAACTAAGCCTGGAGAGGCTTGCCGAAAGAATACTCTCTCAGAATAATTGAGCCTGGAGAGGCTCACTGAAATAATACTCTTCTTCATCAAACAATAATTGAGCCTGGAGAGGCTTGTCGAAATAATACTCCCCAGAGATATTTTAGCTTTCATTCTCGGGCCAAATTCCCCAGTGAAAGCTATCAAAACAAGATCAGCAAAATTCCCCAAAGGAAGCGTGATCATCCATCAAGAAAATCTGAGTCAAAAGACTTGAACTTCCTCAGTGGAAGATAGCTTTCCAACTCGAACGACGAGTGAAGCTAAGCCTGAAGAGGCTTTCTAAATAATACTCTGGGATACATGAGAACTTCAAATCCCCAGTCGCCTACACAAGAGGCACTCCTTCTCCAAAATAATTGAGCCTGGAGAGGCTCGCAGAAATAATACTCCCCAGAGAAACCTCAGCTCGCGCTCAGAACAAATCCCCAACGAGAGCTATCAAAGCAAGATCGTCAAAATCCCCAAGGGAAGCGCGATCATCCAAGCAAAATATTCAGTCAAAGGACTTGAAACTTCCTCAGTGGAAGATAGCTCTCTGACTCAAGCGCTGAGTGAGGCTAAGCCTGCAGAGGCTTCCTAAATAATACTCTGGGATACATAAGATCCCCAAATCCCCAGTCGCCTACTCAAGAGGCACTCCTTCAAAAGAAAAAAAAAAAAAAAAATCAAAAAGATTAATAACCATTCCCCAAGAGGAATTCGGCATTCAGCCAATCATCAAGCATCAAGATAATTCGCCTATTCAGAGGCACTCTTTCAAAAAATCGAAAAGATCAATAATCATTCCCCAAGCGGAATCTGGCTCTCAGCCAATCATTGAACGTCAAGCTGATACGCCTAACAGAAGAGGCCAGCCAAGAAATAAATAACAAAATCCCCAGTGGATAAACAGCCTACACAGAGGCAGCAAAATCAGAAAACCAAAAGAGACACCCGAATAAGGATAACCGGGATACTCCACCAACGTCGAAAGGACGTCAGCCAATCATAAGGCACCGCTCACATCAGAAGGAGCATCTTTGTGTCTGCACCCCAAAGGAATCAGAAATTCCCCAGTGGGCACCAACTACGCAATGGAAAGTTGGGACACAAGAACCTATGAGTAACTGCACATCCCCTAGACGGATCCCTGCGTTATCCAGCCCTCAGTGGCACAAAAATCAAAAAACAAAACCGTCGAAGCAGCATCGTGGACTGTGGAGACAAAATCATCACAAATCCCTGGAAAGGAGATATTCACGCTACCCCGTCGTCACAAACACGGAGGTATGCAGCTTCCAGCTCGAGCAATGAGCGAAGCTATCTCTGGAAAGGAGGTACACACTGCTCACCGTCGTCACAAAGGTGCTTAGTTTCCGGCTCGAACAAAGAGCGAGACTAAGCCTGGAGAGGCGAAACTCACACTGCTCACCGTCGTCACAAAGGTGCTTAGTTTCCGGCTCGAACAAAGAGCGAGACTAAGCCTGGAGAGGCGAAACTCACACTGCTACCGTTGTCACAAGGGTACTTAGCTTCCGGCTCGAACAAAGAGTGAAGCTAAGCCTGGAGAGGCGGTACTCACAGCTTCCAGCTTGGGCAGCAAGCAAAGCAAAACCTGGAGAGGCTACTCGACAATTTTCCACCGGAAGACGCTACAAGTCAGAAGGTTGGCACATCACCCGGACAATTGGGTCAACTCCTTTACTTGTCAGCCGGTACACCAAAAGACCGTTTGACTAAGTAAAGGGGGGGCAGCTGTAGACCCCTAAAATTGTCCGGGTCGGAAATAAAACTCGAAGACCCTCAAAGATCGAAGGAAAGTCAGCCAGAAGGACTCCTAGAAGACCATAGGATGGCTATCTGTAGGTTTAGAGGTCTTAGAGTAGCTTAAAATAAGGAAGTGGAGGGAATGAAGCCCAATACGGCCGTACTAAACTTAATACGGCCGTATTGAAGCTTCAACACGGCCGCAGTGAACTCAATACGGCGTATTGAAGTTTCTGAAACTTCAATACGGCCGTACTGAAATCAATACGGCCGTATTGAAGCTTCAATACAGCCGCAGTGAACTCAATACGGCCGTATTGAAATTTCTGAGCTTCAATACGGCCGTATTGAACTCAATACGGCCGTATTGAAGTTCAAAAATTTCAATACGGCCGTATTGATTCTGTAGCCCGTATTGGGCCTGTTCCCTATAAATATGACGTCAATTGGACGTCATTCCACACTTTGAAAGATAGTTTTAACCCTCTCCTTGAGTATTCTGGGGTTTTTGAGCAGTGTTCTGCCCTAGAAATCACTCGGAGAGTTGATCCGACGAAGTTCTTGAGCCCCGAGCCATTTTGCTTGAGGATCGAACCTAGTCGAAGGGAAATCCTCCGGATTTCCGTAGTCAAAATTTTATAGGAGGGAGCGAGCGGGCTTGTAGAGCGAGGGAACGCCAAAAAGCTTCCCAGTTTTACTCGAAATATATAAAAGCACGCTTCAAAGGTTTCTTCTTAAATCCTTCCTTTTACTGCTTTCTGTGTGCATATTAAAAATTGTCATCATGTAGATATCTAAAGTATAATCGCTTATAATAAATAGGGGTAATTTAGTAATTTTATATTGTTATTTTAGAAATAATCTGTCATAGGGAACCCGAAAGGGGCGCTGTGGGGTGCTAACACCTTCCTCACGCGTAACCGACTCCCTTACCCGACTCTGGTTGTAATGGCCGAAGTCGATTTTTGAATCGATTGCCTTATCCCTTTTTCCAATGTTTTGAGTAAAACATTGGTGGCGACTCCAAAGAACCCTCCTTTTACGAAAACCGCTAATCCATGGAGGGTCCCGCTTGGGATTAACATGGATTGGTGAGCCTTTTAATAAAATTGCTCGTTTGACAAGGTCTCAGTTTGAGAATAAGTCATTCTGGCAATCCATATTTTTAAACAAATAAAAGAGTCCAACCATCCTTCGCGAATGCCGAAAGCCCGTTTCGGGCCGGTGGCGACAATGACAAATTCCTTGGTCACAAGATAATGTTCCCAAGTTTGAAGGGCACGAACTAAAGCATATAACTCCTTGTCATAGGTAGGGTAGTTCAAGGCAGCCCCATGAAGTTTTTCACTGAAATAAGCTATAGGGTGGCCACCTTGTAACAACACAGCTCCTATGCCAAGTCCTGAAGCATCACATTCTAGCTCAAAGGTTTTAGAAAAATCAGGCAAAGCTAGAACAGGTGCTTGAGTAAGTTTATGCTTTAGATCTTGAAAAGCTAAGTTATGTTTTTCCTTCCATTCAAAGACCACATCCTTCTTCACCAACTCATTGAGAGGTGAAGCTAATGTAGAGAAGTTAGGAACAAATCTCCTATAAAAGCTTGCCAAACCATGGAAGCTCCTAACTTCACTTACATTAGTAGGAATAGGCCATTCTTGGATGGCTTTGATTTTCTCGGGGTTGACATGAACCCCATTTTTGCTTACCACAAACCCTAGAAAAATAACATTATCTACACAAAAAGTGCACTTGTCCACATTGGCAAACAAGTGATTGTCTCTAAGGACAAAAAAGACTTGCCTTAGGTGATCCACATGATCACTTAGACATTTGCTATAGATTAAGATATCATCGAAATAAACAACTACAAACCTACCAATGCAATCCCTAAGGGCATGATTCATCAACCTCATGAATGTGCTAGGTGCATTAGTAAGCCCAAATGGCATTACTAACCATTCATATAATCCAAACTTAGTCTTAAAAGCGGTTTTCCACTCATCACCTTCTTTGATTCTAATTTGGTGATATCCACTCTTAAGATCTACCTTGGAAAATATGGATGACCCATGCAATTCGTCAAGCATGTCATCAAGCCTAGGAATTGGGTGCCTATATTTTATGGTGATGTTGTTGATGGCTCTACAGTCACAACACATCCTCCATTTTCCATCTTTTTTTGGCACCAAGATGACAGGTACAGCACAAGGACTTAAACTCTTTTGAATCCAGCCCTTCTCCAACAATTCTTGTACTTGCTTCTCTATCTCCTTGGTTTCTTGTGGATTAGTTCTATAGGCCGGTCTATTCGGAAGACTAGCCCTAGGCACAAGATCTATTTGATGTTCTATTCCCCGAAAAGGAGGAAGTCCAATTGGGCCTTCCTTTGGAAATATATCATCAAATTCTTTTAAAAGATTTTTAACCACAAGAGGTAGAGAAGTTTCCAAAGAAGATGTGGCAGTGCAAGTTAATGTTCCTCTACACATGAGGATATGAGAAGATGGTTCAATAAAGAGAGAAGTTTTGTGTAAAGGTTTTGGTTGAAAACTCTATTCTTGAACTATCTCTAGAGAGGGAACATTAATCTCTCTAGAATCCTCTTTTTCATCAATTTTTAGAAGTTTTTTTTTTTTTCAACCTTTTTTTGTTTTCCTTTTTCTTGCTCACGTTTGGCCTTCATTTGTACTTGATCTTCTATCACTTGTGAAGGTGACAAAGGATGAAGCACAAACTTTTTACCCTTATGAGTGAAAGTTATTTTATTAGTTAGGTCATCATGATGAGTTTGTTTATCAAATTGCCATGGCCTACCCAATAAAATATGACAAGCCTCCATAGGAACTACATCACATTTAACTTTATCTTGATAGTTCCCTATAGAAAACTCTACTTCCACTTGTTGGTTGACCACCATATCCCCATCATCATTAAGCCAATGAAGTTGATAAGGTTTTGGGTGGGGAGTGGTAGTCAAACCCAACTTTTCAACCATCCTAGTGCTACAACAATTGCACCAAGATCCACTATCCACTATGAGAGAACAAGCTTTGTTTGAAATATTACATCTTGTATGAAAGATGTTCTCTCTTTGGGATTGTGTATCACTAGGTTGGTTATTGAGGACCCTTCTCATCATAAGAAGTTCTCCATTATAAGGATAAGTGACCTCACATGATTCTCCTTCACTTGCTTCTTCTTCATCCTCACTTGAAGATGAAGAAGCAGTAGCTTCATCTTGGCTACTATAAATGTCTTGGCCCCTTAAAATCATCACTTTTTTGTTAGGGCATTGAGAAGCAATGTGGCCTCTCCCAAGACACTTAAAGCATTTTATGTCACTAGACTTGGTGCTAGTGTATGAGGTGTTTGTTTTTTTATCTTTTTCTTTACCTTTATCTAGATTTTTGGAGGAAGAAGTATTTTTCTTATCAAAATCATTTTTCTTACCCTCCCTCTTGTAGTTATCCTTAGAAAAAGAAGATGAGTATGAGCTTACTTTAAAACCTTTTCGTAAATTTTGTTGTTCAACCTTTATGCAAAGTTGAACCAAATCATCCAAATCCCTATAAGGGAGAAGCTCAACCTTATCTCTTATTTCATAGGATAATCCACTCAAAAACCTAGCAATGGTAATATTTTCCTCTTCTCTAATGCCAGCCCTCATGATGTACAACTCCATCGTTTGTCTATATTCTTCCACAGTCATATTTTTTTGATGGAGTCTTTGGAGCTTGTTGATAAGCTCCCTAGTGTAGTAAGAGGGTATATGCCTCCTCCTCAAGGCACTCCTTAATTCATTCCAATATTGAATTGGAGGTTCATTATGGAGACGCCTATCTCTCACAAGAGAGGTCCACCAATACATGGCATGACCTTGAAAACTCAAAGTGCATAGGGAAACTTTTCTTTCTTCACTTACTTGGTGGCAAGTGAAGATTTGTTCCACTTTCATTTCCCAGTCTAGGTAACCCTCCACATCATCTTTTCCATGAAAATAAGGGAGATCTACCCTAGATTCCCTTGTCTTGGAGTTCCTATGGATTCTCCTTGGAGGTGGTTGATAATGATCTCCTAAAGCTAGGCTGTTATGTATTGACTCTCCTAATGTGGAACTATGAGCATAGGAACTATGTTGACCATGGTGATGTTTTCTTTTATCTTTCTCCTTTAATAAACGAAATTCCTCCTCCATTAGAGCAAATTGAGCTTCTTTTTCAAGTTTTTGTTGTAATTCTTGCTCTTTCCATAGTTTTAGTGATCTTAATTCACGTGACAATTTAGTAAAACTTTTGTTGTCACTTGAATTAGTATCACTATGAGGAGTAGAAAATTCTTCCATTATAGGTGAAAGATTATTTTTTATCAATGAACTTTGAAAAGCAATTGTTTTTATGCAAGGTTAAGACTAAGTACTTAGAGGATTATGTATACAAATTGAACTTTGGAGGGAGGTGAGCTACTAGGAGCCACTTAAAAACCAAGCCTCTTCAAGTAAAAATTACTAATCCCCTTTGTAGTTAATCTCTACCAAATTCTTTTCAATGAAAATTGTTTTTGATGTTTTTGTGAACTATGATAAACTAGACGTATGAAAGCAAGTAAAACAAGTATTAAGCAAAAAATTAAACTACCTAAACGTGTCCTAAGGTGAGAGCTTGAGAGATACCAAAGATCAATCAAGGACCACTCCCACCAAGTACTAACGAAAATTATAAACTTAAGGAGAGATGGTTGTGTACCAAAGACACTCCCAAGACACTCCTTGAAATGGCCAAATACAAAGTATAACAACAAATAACAAGTGTCTTAAAGTAAATTATGAAAACAGCCACCAATAATTAGTAAAGAATTAGAGACCAATTTTGCAAGGAAAAATTTCAAGTAGTAAGGAATTTTTTTTTTTGGTCTCTAAATCCGTCACTAATTACTCTGTTTTTTTTTTTTTTTTTTTTTAAATTCAATTACAAAGCAAATGAAACTCCAATGTGTCTCCTCGGATGTGTGTAGGTCCAGCAGCCACAAAATTCCAGCCAGAAAAGTGTTTAATGTTTGAATGTTTAGTAGTCAATTCCGAAAGCTCTCTTGGTCACCTTCCTCCTCCTTTCCTTAGTCCTCTTTTGATGACCCTTGTAGAACTAGCTTCTATGGAGATAGACTAGGTCAAAACTTAGGTCACACTTGAGTATTGAAATGAGCACCAACAGCCAAGAGAATTGAGATTTAAGGAGGATAAGAATAGAGTTTAGGAAACGACAATATAGATGAACAATGAACAAAAAGAAATGGCTAGATCAAGAATGAATAGTCCTAGATAGGTTCTAGAATGGAATAACAAATCAAAACACTCAACAATGATAAGCTGAAATATGTGATAAGGAAAACACACAAGTAACCGAGATACTACACAAGTCAACAATCTCCTTTGTTTGGCTTTTTCTTTGAACACTAAATTAGGTTTAGCCTCTTTTTTTTTTTTTTTAATCAAATTGCTTTTGCATTTTTTTTTTATCTATATTTTTTTTTATATGTTTAGGAGATGCCTTTTTCCTTTTTAAAATTTTGAAGTACACACTCTTGGTCTCCCTTTGTTTGCGGCACCAAAACCGTTTCAAATTTTGTAACTCAAATGACAAGGAAATTAGGGCAAGATGTAATGTAAATTGAACATGCTTTTTTTCACTTGTTTGTTCTTAGCACATGGCACGATTTTTGGCTCCTAAATTCAAATTTCAAATTGAGCTAACACAAATTTTCAGCCAACAAGTCACACACAAGATTAAACACTCACGGATGATGAGAAATTTTTTTTAAGACATTTGCTAACATGAAATCTAAAATTTCTAAGAAAACTACTAATGATCTAATAGTAGTTCATGAACTCAATTAAAAACAAAAATGATGAGCTTATACCAAATGCTTAAGGATCTCGGCCAAATCCAGAAAAATTGATTCAAATTTCACAAAGAAAAATTCTAAAGGATCAACAAGCAATGCTAAAAATTATGAACATATAAAGGACTACACAACCCTACTAGACATGGATTCAAAACAAAATTAAGACTCAAGTAATCCAATGACCGAATAAAATTCAAATAAGACTCAAGAAAACCAAAAACGTTCTTAGGCAGAAAAATTCCTATCAAGCACAAGAAGAGAGCATGATTCATGGAAGCATATGATCATAAGCGCATAGATGAATCATTCAAGCAACAAGAACTAGATCCATCAAATTTTAAGGCAAAATTAGATCTAGGAAGGATTAAACTCAAAAGTGACAAAACTCAAAATGAATACAAGAACAAGATGATGAGCACAAGAACAAGATGAACCACGGATCAAAATTCAAAAGACAAGATAATGAACTTATCTCTTGAAGACCGAAGCTCTTGATACCACTTGACGAGGTTCCACTTGGTGAATCCTCAACGAACACATTCAAATCCTTTTCGGTTCCTTGGAAATATGGCAAGGAAGGAAGCTCCAAGAAGCATCAATGTTACCTAAGCTTGACCATGCCAAGTCCGGAAGAAGAAAGGGATAACCTAGCTCTACAAAGAGAGGAGCTCAAGGAGGGTAGAGGTAGGCTATGAGTGACTTTCGGAGGGAGAGAGTTCAATGTGAGAAATCTCATTCATAAATCCAAAAGTGGTATAAGACTCGGCCATACGAAGATTTATAGGTGAAATTAGGTTAAGGGTTTAAGTTGGGTTCACCTAGAGTTAAGTAAAACCATGGTATGGTTAACTTAACTCTAGGCGCCAAAATTTGAATTCTAAAATTCAAATTTTGGTGCCAACCGGCCACCCCCTCCATGTGCTCTCATTTGGCATGTAATTAGGAGGCCATTTGAGTTGCATTTCGGATCACACCACGTGCATGTGTTGCACATGGCCGAAATGCACACCAAATGTGATGGAATCATGCCTAGGAAGGCAAGAGGTGACATATTGAAGGAGCCAAGAGGAGTTGGCTAGACATGAAGGTTTGGGCCAGTCAGGGCCCAATGGGCCTGATGGGCCTAGGAAGGCCCAAGTTGAACTTTTCATGGGCCATATTTTGTTTTAGCTATTTTCTTATGTCTTGTATATACCATGTTAGTATAGGATTCCTATATTTTAGGTCTTGTATTTTGGACCATTTAGGATAGCATTTTTAGGATATAGGCTTATTGGGCCTAGTTTTGGGCTTCATGGGCCTTTGGGCTTTTGGTACCCAATATTGGGCTCATTTTCATTCTTGTAATTTTTCCTTTCCATTATATTTGCTTGGCCATTGTATTTAGGCCATTAGAATAGGAATTTAGAAGGATTAAGTAATAAAGCATGAATCATAGAATGTTAATTACATTTAGGAGTAATTAGAGTTTCATTTGAGTCACATGTTTTGTGCCAAAGGTGGTTGCACATGTGTACACTCAAATGAACCCTAAATTACCTCTAAATGAAATTAAGAATCTAGAAGGAAGGGCTGCACATGGGTTAGGATAAGTGGACGTCCAATTTGAATTCAAATTCAAAATTGAATTCAAATTGGCGCCACTTTTGAGTGCACATGTGATGGCTCCAAAGACTCCTATGATCCGTGGCTTTAAATGCTTGACTCCTTCACTATTGAAAACACTTTTGAATGAATGAGAATTCTGAATTTTACTTCAGCCATATTCTCTCCAAGAGTCACCAAAATCTCACTAAACCTAGTCTTAGGAAAACCTCCATTCCTAAGCTTGAAAGTGAGCTTTCATTTGGATCTTTAGCTTGGATGCTTCCATCCTTAGCTTAGGGATTCTCCTATCATTCCATTCATCTTCCTCCATCATTCAATCCGAGGAAAGCTCAAGGAAAAGGTCTTCAAATTTCGGAGAAGGTCACAAGAAGCAAGAATCACTCCATTGCTTCAACCTAAACTCCATCAAAATGTGCTTTTAATTACATGCTAATGAAAATACACATGCAACCTTAATTAACCCTAAATTCCAAATGACCTCTACATGTAATTCCTACACTACAAAAGGCCGAAAATACAAGGCACCAAGGCCCAACCCTATACTAACCCTAATCTAATGGGCTTGAGCTAAAGCCCAACAAAATAAAGTGATGGGCCTTTCTTGGGCTTGGGCCCACTCTTCATGCATCCTTCTTGCCATTGTTCTAGTAGTTGGGCCCTTAGCCCATGGGCCTCCTCCATCAGTATTACTTAAGATAATAGACTATTTTAAGTTAAAGTTAATATCTTGAATTTTCATACCATTTCTTTTTACAAATTTATTTTAAAATTTATTTTCTTCATCAATCATCATCTAGATAGAAATAAAAGGGGTAAGTTACTTACTAAGCACAAAGCACACAAGCAACAAAGATCTAAACACATAAACAAGATACCACTTGCACTCTTTTCTTTCAAGATGCTCAAAACACAAAAAAAAAATACAAGTTGCACTATTATCTTTCAAGAGACTTATTTGTAATCATCAAAATCAACTAAGATCACGTCTTCTACTTAAGCTTGATCAATAGAACCTATCTTATCATCACGAATACAAGGCATAATAAGAGTCATTGACCAAATCACCACATATTAGGTGGTTGTCTCAATCCACTCTCAACTAGGATCTAGTTGAAATGTTATAGCTAGTCATGGTTACATCTCATCCTTGTTAGTATCATCCTACCATAGAGACACTCCTACATAGATTCACACCAAAGAGACACTCCTACATAGATTGACACCATTTCACAAAAAAAATGTAATGAATGGTCTATATACACATGTCAACACCATAAAACAAAAATTTAATTTTCCACCTCAATAACTTTTTCAAACCCTAGCCTGGACTTTTCCACAAGATACCAAGCCCTACTTGTATCTCATCATTGTCAAACCCAGCATGAACTTACACATCTTATGAAACAATCACTATCAACATAATCATTATTAAAATCATCATTCACGAATGTCTCATATGTTGAACGCGACATTCTCAAGTCAGAGATCAACATTTTATATCACACCGTGCACAACCATCTCATATCATGTATATGCACAAAGTCTTACAAACATAATTTCACATCTTCATGATAACTCAGTTGTCACTCATTAAAACAATATCCTCTCTCACACTTTCTCTTTCTTAACTATTAGTATTAGCATTTCAAACCATTCTTAAGATTAAGAACTAAAAGTATAAAACAATTCATCGTTACAACTCATCAACTAAATTTTCTTATCTTAAACTTCTATAAGATTGCGTAGTCTAAACATGATATCCATAGTTTTACCTATGCTATCAAGTTGATTTTAATTTTATTAGAAAGTAAATAAAATCATCTACAACTTCTATTTTGACCTCCATAGTTAATTTTTACCATTTATTATTTTTAAAATATGCAAAATTGTAGTATTTATGCTTAAATATAACTAGTTCTTTGCTCACTAATTTGATCATAACTTAAGTTTTAGATGTCGTTTTTGGGTGATTTTAAACCTATTGGAAACGTCACATTGCAGGATACAACTTGTATGAATACCACAAAACTTAATTTGATCTTTTAAAGATCCTCACAAGGCTTACAATTTATGCACCAACAGGCGAGGCTCATCTTGTGGCTCATATAAATTAGTCATTTCTTAACATTTTTATGTTATTCTTGTGTCTAAACTATTGTCTCAAATGTTTAATTTATATCCCAACAAATGAAACTCTATTTGTTTAATCACACAAAGAGAAATCACTTGATTATTGAAACATGTCCATACGATATTTTTTTGGATTTAAAAATTCACATAAAACTCCCAAATCATTCATACAACCCTAACCCTTAATATACATAGAAATTGGAATCAATCATCAAAATTTACAAAATTACAAAGGCAAGACAATCAATCAATCTCAAATTATACAAGCATGCATCTACCATTTAAATTAAAAACTTGTGATGCTTAGGGATAGCCTCGTACCCATACCCCTCACACGAGCCCATGGATTAGACATTCCCACTCCCCCTTTACCTCAGATGATGACCTCTAAGGCAACAATTCTGATCTTCGTTGTTCTAAGACTACTGCATGTGCTTCTCAAGGTTCCCCTCTAGTTTTTCCTTTATAATCATTCTTAGTGTTTAAGAGTCTAAACCCAAAGGCTTCCCACAAATCCATAGTTTATCTTTATTTTATTTAATAACAACATCCACTGCTTATATTACAAGCTTTATAAACAAATTAAGTAAAAACATAATATAAATATTATTAAATAAATTATTTTTTTATTTTTGAACAATAGGATGTTACATACTTGATGGAACTTTATTTGCAATTCGATGAACATTACATAGTTGCACTCAAAGATGATGAAGTGGATTTGGACCTGATGGAACTTCACGTGCAATATGATAAACATTACTAGAACCTAAGGAAATATGATGACTTTGATATGGACCTCTTGGAATATTTTTGAAGATTTGAGCAACCTTACTTGGTGGTAATAAAATGTTATGGATTGGATTTGGACCTGATGGAACTTCATGTGCAATAAGATAAGCACTACCATGTTTCAAAAAATTATGATGGTTTGAATTTGAACCATCTAGACCATTTCTTGAACTATGAGCAACCTTACTTGGTGGTAATAAAATGTTATGGATTGGATTTGGACCTGATGGAACTTCATGTGCAATATGATAAGCACTACCATGTTGCAAAAAATTATGATGGTTTGAATTTGAACCATCTAGACCATTTCTAGAACTATGAGCAACCTTACTTGGTGGGAATAAAATGTTATGGATTGGATTTGGACCTGATGGAAGTTCATGTGCAATATGATAAGCACTACCATGTTGCAAAATATTCTGATGGTTTGAATTTGAACCATCTAGACCATTTCTTGAACTATGAGCAACCTTAATTGGTGGTAATAAAGTGTTATGGATTGGATTTGGACCTGATGGAAGTTCATGTGCAATATGATAAGCACTACCATGTTGCAAAAAATTCTGATGGTTTGAATTTGAACCATCTAGACCATTTCTTGAACTATGAGCAACCTTACTTGGTGGTAATAAAATATTATGGATTGGATTTGGACCTGATGGAACTTCATGTGCAATATGATAAGTACTACCATGTTGCAAAAAATTCTGATGGTTTAAATTTGAACCATCTAGACCATTTCTTGAACTACGAGCAACTTTACTTGACTGCAATAAAAGGTTGTGCTTTGGATTTAGACCAGATGGATCATCTTGTTGAATATGATATACATTACTAGGTTGCACAAAATTACCATGGATTGGATTTTGAACTTTTGGACCCTCTGTAGACCCCTAAAATTGTCCGGGTCGGAAATAAGACTCGAAGACTCTCAAAGATCAAAGGAAAGTCAGCCAGAAGGACTCCCAGAAGACCATAGGATGACTATCTGTAGGTTTAGAGGTCTTAGAGTAGCCAAAAATAAGAAAGTGGGAGGTTTGGAGCTCAATACGGCCTCCTTGGAGTTCAGTACGGCCGTACTGCACATTTTGTACTACAATACGGCCGTACTGAAACCAATACGGCCGTATTGAAGTTTCTGTATTTCAATACGGCCGTACTGAATTCAATACGGCCGTATTGAAGTACAAAAACTCAATACGGGCCGTATTGAACCCAGGGGCCGTACTGCGCCTCATCCCTATAAATAGGACGTCATTTGGACGTCATTCCACACTTTTTTCAGACTTCTGGACCCTCTTGCTGAGTATTCTGGGGTTTTTGAGCAGTGTTCTGCCCTAGAATTCTCTCCGAGAGCCGATCCGACGAAGTTCTTGAGTTCTGAGCATTTAGCTTGAGAATTCGAACTAGTCGAAGGGAAATCTTTTTGATTTCCATAGTAAAGATTAATTTTTAGGGAAGGAGCGAGCGAGCGTGTAGTGGGAGGGAGCGCCAAAAAGCCTCCTAACATTTGAATATATATAAAAGCACGCTTCAAAGGTTTCTTCTTCAAAATCCTTCCTTTTACTGCTTTCTGATTGTTGCATCGCATGTTTAATTTATTCGTCATGTAGATATCTTATTCATAGCCGTTTATAATAAATAGGGGTAATTTAGTAATTTTGCACTGTTATTTATGAAATAATCCGTCATAGGGAACCCGAAAGGGGCGTTGTGGGGTGCTAACACCTTCCCCGCACGTAACCGACTCCCTTACCCAACTCTGGTTGTAATGGCCAAGGTTGATTTGCGAAAATCAATTGCCTTATCCCTTTTTCCAATGTTTTGAGTAAAACATTGGTGGCGACTCCAAGAACCCTTCTTTTTGCGAAAACCACTAATCCATGGAGGGTCTCGCTTGAGATTAACATGGATTGGTGAATCATTTAATAAAATTGTTAGTTCGATGAGGTCTCAGTTTGAGAATAAGTCGTTCTAACAATCCATCATTTTTCAAAACTTAAAACGAGTCCGACCATCGTCGCGAATGCCAAGGTCCGTTTCAGCGGGTGGCGACAGATGGGGACTCCACTAGGGAAGCCTCGAGAGTCAATCCCATTTAGTGATGGATTCTTTTCAAAATAATAGGTTAAAATTACTTTATTACCCCTCACTTGTATGATAACATGTTTATCTATTTGGCTTTAATAACTGTTGTATTTTTAAATTTACGCAATTGTTTGAAATACAAACTGTACACAAACCTTTGCACACAACAGTTCCCTCTATACCCGGGGGCATGAGTGGTAATCCATAGGGAGTGGATGTTAGTACGGCCGGTTGTCGAATGGGTCTATAGGTGCCCGCAGACCGTTGTCGGAAAACATCACTCAAGGTGATAACCATGAACTCAAGTCCGACAGTGCGTTGGAACTTTCCATCGACTTACGACGAGAGGAATTGGGTCCCTATAATGGGGGCACCTTGGGGGCCTTAGACCAGTGAGAACAGTTAGAACCTCCTTGAATATGCACTTTTCTGCAGGATACCCCTACCTCGTGATTCGCTCGTGACTGTTCGTGGATGAGTGAATTGTTTGTGCATTGATTATGTGAAATTGTTTGAGCATACATTGCATTTCTTTAAACATACAACATCCTTTTTTTTAAAAATAAGAATAAATAGAAATAAGAATCTTCCATTACATGGTGTTAACATCTACCTTCATCACATTCATATAGGTAGTTTCCCTTTTCACCCAAAAAATACAAAAAATATATACCCAAAAAAATAATAAAGAAAAATATTTACCCAAAACCAAGCAATATCATGCATCATCTTAGGGACATCCCGAAAACATGATAATGCTTAGTTCAATAAAACACAATGCATGCATATTCAACCACCATCATCTCATATCATGCATTTTATTATAGATTATGGAGGGATCTAGGGGAATGCAAGGGCAGTTGAAGAAAGTGGACTTCTTGTTGTACCGTGCCGAGAGGTTGGATCACCTCTGTTCCTTGATGCCACGAGAGGCTCGTTTGGAGTTTGAAAAATCTTATGGACGAGTTCTCGATTTGATGAAGATTTGTGTGGATCCAGTTTTTCTGAGAGCCTTGGTCCATTTTTGGAGTCTCGATCTGCATTGTTTCGAGTTCCCCCAGTTTGACTTAGTTCCTACTCTCGAGGAGTATGAGCTCATGCTACGATGGCCCAAATCAGCAGGGGTCTATATCTTCCATGGAAATCATGTGGCCGTAGAGAGGGTCGCAACTCAAGTCAAACTGCCATCACGATCATCTGCTTTAGTGGGGAACGGCAGTATCAGGGGTTGGAAGCTTGCTATGATTGAAGACCACCTTTCTTCCTTGGTTGATGAGGGAGATTGGTTAGCTTTCAACAAGACTCTAGTGTTAGCCGTGTTTGGGACGATCTTATTCCCCTTTCACGCTAACACAGTGGACCACGCTGCCATGGACGCTTTCTTCGCTTGGGACGTACACATGAAGAGTCCCGTGCCTGCCATTCTTGCTGACACCTTGCTTTCTGTCAACCTATCTCAGCAGAAGCAAGGGAAGACTATTCGATGCTGCACCTCTTTGTTGTATGTGTGGGGCATCACACACTTTTATGCCTCTAGTCACCTGGGGACCTTGCCCGATCCTTTGAGAAGTTTTTCGAAGATCCCTGTACGCCGCCGATATGCTTCCGAATGGAAGGAAGAGATGGAACAGTGGAGTATTGAGCACTTCACGTGGGTTTGCCCTTGGTTCCGTCCGAGCAATGTATTGACAAGATGCGGTAGTTATCCAAGCATACCATTGATGGGCCTCAGAGGTTGCATAGCCTACTCACCTAGATTGGTTATGAGACAACTTATGAGGACTCAGATTGTTCCTGTTCAAGAGGAGCTTGGAGGGTTGTGTTTCTCCTTTGATTCCGAGCATCAGAGGGATATGCACGCTGTCATTAGAGCGTGGGAGAAACCAATCTATGAGGGAGATCGAGAGCTTGGAAAGCCTCGGGTATCCGCCTCCACCGACTACGAGATATGGAGGAGCGAGAGAGGGGTGTCCCAACCATCCACCTCTTGCGCAAGCGCAACTACAAGGAGGATAATGCAAGAACAAGTCGACGCCTTGACCAATAAGCTGGAAATTATGGGAGCTCAAATGAGAGTTCTTGAAGAGAAAAATGAAGAATCCAGTTTCGTCATCGATGGTCTACAAAGGCAATGCAAGAAGAAAGACCACGAGATAGAGCGGCTCAAGGATGAGTGTGCTAACCTCAATGAGGAGGCTACTCGGGCATCCAAAATGCCAAAGGTTGAATCGAGTAGTCAACTCCAAGAAGTCAACGCAAAGATAGCACACCTTGAAGCCGAACATGTAAGGCAGGCACAGTTGATCAAGGACATGCAAGACAATCTGCTCTTGACTCGATCCGATGCACAGCAATGGCGGGAAGTTGCTCAACAACAAACCGCAAGCCTTTCCGATTTCCGCAAGAGAGAAAGGGAAGGACTAGCACAGATGGCTAGACTCCGAGAGGAGAAGGATCGAGCCGAAGACGAGCTTAACGAACTGCAGGCCATGATCAACTATCACACTCAAAAGGCGAAGGACGCTCAGAAGATCAGTGATGATATGAGCCAAGCCGTCCATATGCAAGTTGAAGCAATGGCACGTCATGTGGAGGAAGCCGAAGACGAATGGAGAAGAAAAATGAACCCGCCTGTGGGTTTTTATCGGCTTTTCTCATATTGTAAAAAATTGCTTCAAAGCATTGTATGATAAGTTGTACACTTTCTATGATCAATGAAATCAAGTTTTTGATTTATAAAATCTCTCAATTGCCTTTGCATTTCATAGTCATTCATTTGCATACATCTCTCCAAGTAATTTAATAATAAACATTAATAAAAAGAAAGAATTAATCGATGCGTATAATCAAAGAGTGGATCGCACACCATTTGTTATCAAATGCAAAACCAACAACTGCGCCAAGCGAGCACACGACAACTTCGTTGTTGGTAATCAAGACGAACAAAGGGGAAGGTCCGACACCGTTAAGGATCACTACTCCAAGGCCTTTTCCCTACGAATCAAATAAGGCTGTGCCATGGATATACGACATCCATTTTTCTGCCGACAGCGATTTCTCTAACATCGCTGGACTTGGGGGCATGACTAGGAGTGGCAGGATCTACACTCCCAATGATCTTCATGATAAAAGCTCCCAAGAATAAAGGAAAGGAAAATAAAGAATCCGAGGAGGAAGCTCTAGAAACCGCCTTCCAAGCATTGGAGATTGCCAATGTTGAAACGTTTCCCCGAGAAATGAAGAAGGTAGCCTCCATGCTCACCAAGAATGGATACTTGCCGGGACAAGGACTTGGCAAGGATTCCCAAGGAATTCCCGAGCTACCCATTATCAAGGATAATTCGGGGAAACAAGGGTTAGGATACAACCCTAATAAAGATCAAAGGACGAAGAGGAACCAAGATCCTTCTCGACGTTCTTTAAGCCAGATCTTTAGGAAGGCCGGTTCACAAGCGTTAAGGCCGGTCGTCGTCATCAAGTGTTCTTCTCCTTCCGATAGGGATGTATAGACCTGATGACTATTAGAGATTACTCCTCGGGGACAGCCCGACCCCCGAGCCTCGATAGGGCACATGTTTCCACTATGATTATAATAAAATCATTCTTTATTATTTCTTATTGCTTCTTTTCTTGCTTACAATAAATCTCTAAGCCACATTATTTTTTAACCCTGTTTGAATAAACATGAATGAGGTTAAAATTGTCTTAAATAAACCCGCATCATTTTTATGTGGAAGTGTGTGACAACTTGGAGCACCTTTCCTTGGCCTTGACAGGTGCCATCATGGATAAAAAAGAAATCCTAAAAACAAAAAGCTCGGCAGGAAACCCAAAAAGGGGGCTGCGCAAAAATAAGAGCAAAGAACCCGCTAGGAATCCCACAAAAGGGTGACCTAGGCAAAAATTAGGGTTGCAAAAATGAACAAAAACAAAAGTCCGCTAAAACGCCACAAAAGGGTGTTTTAGGCAAAAATAAGGACTATCAAAAAGCAAAAGAAATCCATGATGGTACCATGAGCCGAATTCAAAAAAGGTTCAAGGGAAGCTATCTAAGTTGTCAAAATCACAACGTCAATAACAAGATTTTCTTAACCTCATAAGTGTTTAATCAAACAAGCCTAAACACATAAGCCTACCTTGGCCAACCATTCTTACAAAAACCATTTTTGAAAAATAAATCCCCTCTAAAACACAAACTTCAGAACAAAAATATCTTTCCTTTCTTTTCTCTCTTGTCCCAAACGATTTTAGGATAATCTAGTGGAAACATGGAGATATAGTGGTCAATAGGAGGGTTGACACGTCTTCTAAAGGAAGGGGAGGATCACTGGGTTGATGACACCCATCTCAATATAACACGCATCATTCCTCGGTTACAGAAATCGGCAACACACAGCCCGTCTAGAGGAATGGCAAGATCCAAACAAAGAAACACATCGGTTAATTCTTTTGAAAAAATAAATCAAATAGAATTAGGTGCATCATACCGCATACATGCATACAGATGATAGGTGTACTGGAAGATCACTTATTCTCTGTTTATTGAAAAAAAAAACAAAAAAAAAAAAACAAAAAAAAAACAAAAAAAAACAACAAAAAAAAAAATAAAAAATAAAAAAATCAAACTTCAGAAAAAACAATGCGCCCGTACCATGTTCAGTACACCCGCACTAAAATTAGGGTTACGAACAAATTTTCAACTCAATACGGGCGTACTCAAATGGATACGGCCGTATTGGCCATAAAGAAATTTTCAAAGACCTCTTCATGAGGCAATTGCATAAAATAGAAAAATAGGAAAAATTGCTTGTGTATGGCAACGGTCAACAGAAAAAGCCGCAAATTGACAAAAAAGGCAAAAATACAGAAAAAGTCAAAAAACGACAAAAAAGGCGAAAATTCAGAAAATCAATCACATCATTCAGAATAATTGAGCCTGGAGAGGCTTGCCGAAATAATACTCTCTCAGAATAATTGAGCCTGGAGAGGCTTGCCGAAATAATACTCCCCAATTGTACAGAATAACTGAGCCTGGAGAGGCTTGGCGAAATAATACTCGTACAGAATAATTGAGCCTGGAGAGGCTTGCCGAAATAATACTCTCTCAGAATAATTGAGCCTGGAGAGGCTTGCTGAAATAATACTCTCTCAGAATAATTGAGCCTGGAGAGGCTTGCTGAAATAATACTCCCCAATTGTACAGAATAACTGAGCCTGGAGAGGCTTGCCGAAATAATACTCGTACAGAATAATTGAGCCTGGAGAGGCTTGCCGAAATAATACTCTCTCAGAATAATTGAGCCTGGAGAGGCTTGCCGAAATAATACTCTCTCAGAATAATTGAGCCTGGAGAGGCTTGCTGAAATAATACTCTCTCAGAATAATTGAGCCTGGAGAGGCTCGCCGAAATAATACTCCCCAGAGATATCTCAGCTTCCACTCACGGGCCAAATTCCCCAGTGAAAGCTATCAAAGCAAGATCAGCAAGATTCCCCAAGGGAGGCTTGATCATCCAAACAGAATATCTAAGTCAAAGGACTTTTGACTTCCTCAGTGAAAGATAGCTTTCCAACTCAAGCGATGAGTGAAGCTAAGCCTGCAGAGGCTTCCTAAATAATACTCTGGGATACATAAGACCTTCAATCCCCATTCGCCTACTCAGAGGCACCCCTTCAAAAAGCAAAAAAATCAAAAACATCAATAACCATTCCCCAAGCGGAATCCGGCACTCAGCTGAACACCGAACATCAAGATCATTCGCCTACTTAGAGGCACCCCTTCAAAAAGAGAAAAATCAAAAAAGATCAATAATCATTCCCCAAGCGGAATTCGGCATTCAGCCGAACATTGAACATCAAGATCATTCGCCTACTCAGAGGCACTCCTTTAAAAAAAAGAAAAATCAAAAAGATCAATAACCATTCCCCAAGCGGAATCCGGCACTCAGCCGAACACCGAACATCAAGATAATTCGCCTACTCAGAGGCACTCCTTCAAAAAGAAAAAATCACAAAAGACAAATAATCATTCCCCAAGTGGAATCCGGCTCTCAGCCAAACATCAAGCGTCAAGATGATCTGCCTAACAGAAGAGGCTAATCACAACAAAATGACAAAATCCCCCAGTGGATAACAGCCTACACAGAGGCAACAAAATTGAAAAAATCAAAAGAGACACCCGAATAAGGACAACCGGGATACTCCACTTACGTCAAAAGGACGTCAGCCAAACATAAGGCATCGCTCAACTCAGAGAGAGAGCATCTGTGTCTACACCCCAAGGAGTCAGAAATTCCCCATGGGTACCAACTAAGCAATGCAAGTTGGGGCACAAAAACCTATGAATGACTGCACATCCCCTAGACAGATCCCTGCGTTATCCAGCCCTCAGCGGCACAAAATCAGAAAAACAAACCGTCGAAGCAGCATTGTGGACTGTGGAGACAAACTTATCTCAAAACCCTGGAGAGGGCAAACTCAGCTGCCCATGTTGAGAGGCAAAACCCTGGAGAGGGCAAACTCAGCTGCCCATGTTGAGAGGCAAAACCCTGGAGAGGGTAAACTCAGCTGCCCATGTTGAGAGGCAAAACCCTGGAGAGGGCAAACTCAGCTGCCCATGTTGAGAGGCAAAACCCTGGAGAGGGCAAACTCAACTGCCTCATGTTGAGAGGCAGGGCCTGGAGAGGCGATACTCAACTGCCTCATGTTGAGAGGCAGGGCCTGGAGAGGCGATACTCAACTGCCTCATGTTGAGAGGCAGGGCCTGGAGAGGCGATACTCAACTGCCTCATGTTGAGAGGCAGGGCCAGGAGAGGCGATACTCAACTGACTCATGTTGAGAGGCAGGGCCTGGAGAGGCGATACTCAACTGCCTCATGTTGAGAGGCAGGGCCTGGAGAGGCGATACTCAACTGACTCATGTTGAGAGGCAGGGCCTGGAGAGGCGATACTCAACTGCCGAATGTTGAGAGGCAGGGCCTGGAGAGGCGGTACTCAGCTACCGAGGTTGTCAGAAACACTGAGGTATGCATGAGCCTGGAGAGGCGACGACTAATACTCAACCTGGAGAGGCTACTCAACAATTTTCCACCGGAAGACGCTACAAGTCAGAAGGATGGCACATCACCCGGATAATTGGGTCAACTCCTTTACTTGTCTGCCGGTACACCAAAAGGCCGTCCGACTAAGTAAAGGGGGGGCAGCTGTAGACCCCTAAAATTGTCCGGGTCGGAAATAAGACTCGAAGACTCTCAAAGATCAAAGGAAAGTCAGCCAGAAGGACTCCCAGAAGACCATAGGATGACTATCTGTAGGTTTAGAGGTCTTAGAGTAGCCAAAAATAAGAAAGTGGGAGGTTTGGAGCTCAATACGGCCTCCTTGGAGTTCAGTACGGTCGTACTGCACATTTTGTACTACAATACAGCCGTACTGAAACCAATACGGCCGTATTGAAGTTTCTGTATTTCAATACGGCCGTACTGAATTCAATACGGCCGTATTGAAGTACAAAAACTCAATACGGGCCGTATTGAACCCAGGGGCCGTACTGCGCCTCATCCCTATAAATAGGACGTCATTTGGACGTCATTCCACACTTTTTTCAGACTTCTGGACCCTCTTGCTGAGTATTCTGGGGTTTTTGAGCAGTGTTCTGCCCTAGAATTCTCTCCGAGAGCCGATCCGACGAAGTTCTTGAGTTCTGAGCATTTAGCTTGAGAATTCGAACTAGTCGAAGGGAAATCTTTTTGATTTCCATAGTAAAGATTAATTTTTAGGGAAGGAGCGAGCGAGCGTGTAGTGGGAGGGAGCGCCAAAAAGCCTCCTAACATTTGAATATATATAAAAGCACGCTTCAAAGGTTTCTTCTTCAAAATCCTTCCTTTTACTGCTTTCTGATTGTTGCATCGCATGTTTAATTTATTCGTCATGTAGATATCTTATTCATATCCGTTTATAATAAATAGGGGTAATTTAGTAATTTTGCACTGTTATTTATGAAATAATCCGTCATAGGGAACCCGAAAGGGGCGTTGTGGGGTGCTAACACCTTCCCCGCACGTAACCGACTCCCTTACCCAACTCTGGTTGTAATGGCCAAGGTTGATTTGCGAAAATCAATTGCCTTATCCCTTTTTCCAATGTTTTGAGTAAAACATTGGTGGCGACTCCAAGAACCCTTCTTTTTGCGAAAACCACTAATCCATGGAGGGTCTCGCTTGAGATTAACATGGATTGGTGAATCATTTAATAAAATTGTTAGTTCGATGAGGTCTCAGTTTGAGAATAAGTCGTTCTAACAATCCATCATTTTTCAAAACTTAAAACGAGTCCGACCATCGTCGCGAATGCCAAGGTCCGTTTCGGCGGGTGGCGACACCCTCCCGTAAAATATGACTAGCTTTGTTAACATCATATTTTTGAGTTGTTGCTGACTTAGTAACGCGAGTTGAAAATGATGTAGCATTATTAGTGAACAATGCACAAATAACAACTATGAGGATTTTTGTAAAAGAAGCCATATACAAATTTGCCATCTCGTAGAAGTATTTAGAAAATGGCTAAGATTGGGTGAACAAAAATTATGATAAAGTAGAAATATATATAGGCATAATTCAAATATTAACACAACACACATTTTCTTTGCTGCTATAACTTTGGTGACGTTCATTCTTAAGCAAAAATAATGCACTAGAAGTTAGATTCTTTTTTGAATGTTCTATTCATGGTCATAAATGGTAATTTAAACTTGGAAATTATTTTAAATTCAAAAATTATATTTAATATTTTTTATACTAAAATTTTGAAATTATATTTCCTTTGGTAGAAAAGTATCACAAATTTTGTTCAAAAATTTGGTCACTCATTAAATTAAAAATAACAAATTTACTAAAATATATGTTTGACTACCAAAATCATGACCTTATTCCTTTATGAAAAATATATTTTGCTTGCGGAAAAGTATCACAAATTTTGGTCAAAATCTTTCTTATTAAATTCTAAAAAGGAATAAGGCCCTAATTTTTGTAGTCAAACATCCCATATTCAATTTTTACATTTAATATAATCAATTATATTTGCAAATAATTTTTTTATACATTTTGTTTAGTCTACAATTTGACTTAATTTTCTACAAAAGGGTATTATTTCATTATTAAAGAATGTTTGAATTTTATATTTTTTCCCCAATTTTTTAAGCGACAAATGACACATATTTGGGTTGGATATTATTGGTATATTGGGAGTAATGAAGTCTATTAATTTAATATAATTGACAAGATTTTCCACAAATGTAGTGATATTTTTCTTAAATCTACAATTTGGCAATTTTTTGTGTAAGGACCTTCTGATAAATGGTTCATAGAATTGGTCTTTAGAGTCAATTCTTTAAGGCATTTCCCTTAAGAGAAATTTTTTATCTTAAACCTCTTTGATTAGTAGATATCATGTGCTCATCATTCTTGCTTATATATACAACTAGGTACACCATATTTTTTAGTATAACAATTTTTAGTAGTATGACCTTTTTTACAACGATAGAAACATATGATGGATGGCCTAGAATAATTCCTAACAATGATGATGGTGTTTTTATAGAATAAATTTTTGTTATTTAAATTGAAACCAATTCTAGTTTCATCAAAAATATATCTTTGTATTCCTAGCAACATGTTTAAATTTTCTTTGCTATTTTTGAATCTCGCTAGTGTAGCTTTCAAATTGGAATTTTCTTTTCTTAACACTAAGTAAGTTTCACAATCAGCTTTACTTGAAGAGGAAGGTGTTGTACAAGAGCATTCATTTATTTTATAAATTATTTCACGATCTTCATGCTTTAATTTAAATTTTTCAGCTATTATTCAGCTTTTATTAATGTATCCTCATACCAACTAAGTTTGTTTTTCAACTTACTATTAAGAGCTAACACTCTTAGTGCTTCCTTGTGCTCTTGAATAAAAGTTTCTTGTAGCTAATCATTATCAAGATTAGATTCAAAATTAGAACCACTTACATTGCTTTGTTGATCCATTCCAAATCTTGAGTACAAGTTAGCTTCTTCATTTTCAGATGTGTCACTTGAAGAGCTTGAGTCATTGTCATTCCATGCTATGTAGACCTTTTTTCCTTTTACTTGATTTTTTCCATTTCTATCCTCTTATTGTTTCTTTAAGTAGATAGGATAATCAACTTTGATATGTCCTTGCTTTCCACACTCAAAATAAGTATATTGAACAACATTTCCTTCTTTTTTGTTGTTCCTCTTGTTGAAGTTTTGAGCTTACTTTTTCTTCCACTTCAAAAACTTGCTGAATTTTCTCACCATGAGGTTGAAGTGTTGCACATTCGAATCTTCTAACTTGAATCTTCAACAATTTCTTTTTCTTAACTCTATAGTCATTTTGTGCTCTCTCTTTTCATCTTCACTTCATTCACTCCAATCTTTATCTCTTTGCTCAACTTTTTCTTCACTCATAATGATGGAACCACACTAAGGCCAAGAAGACCAAGAAGTGATATATTGAAGGAGGCAAGAGGAATGGGTTAGTTTTGAAGATCGTAAGAGAAGTGGGCCTACTTTTGGGCCTTAGCTCCTACGTTTTTTATTAGTATAGGATTTATTCCTGTTTTACCCTTGTCTTTAATTTCCTATTTTACCCTTTTATTTTGGGTACCTCAGACATAGGATTTATTTATCTTGTATTTCCTATTTTACCCTTGTATTTTCGGGTGTCTTAGTTATAGGATTTCTTTTTACATATATTTCTCATTTTACCCTTGAATTATGAGGTGCCTTAGATTATAGGATTTTATTTTATAGCTAGGGTATTTTATTAGGGTGAGAAAATAAGACCTAGACGTGTTTTTTGGTAGCCTTGGATTTATTTTTTGGACTTGGCAAGGTTTAGGCTCAAGTGGAGGGCATCTAGGTTGCATGGTCTTATCATGCACCTAGATGTAGCTTAACCAAACCCAAAGATTACATCCTTGGCCACCAAGTAGCATCTAGGGTTAATTTAGGTTTCATTTGAAGTGCATTTGGCTTGCATTTTTCAGCCAAGCACTCTCAAATGCAACCCTAAATGCATCCTCTCTTCTATAAATACCCTAGGCTAGCAACCTTGTAAATACTTTGGAATATATGATATTGAGTGAGCCTTTGAGCCTTAATATTCTTTCCTTAGTCCCCTTGGTCATTTTGGCCACCTATCCTTCTCATCTTCACCGTGAGTGTTCTCACCTTTAGGAGTGGCCTTCACCCATCAATGAAGTGAGCCAAAACCCTAGAGTACCTTAGCATTTCATTAAACACCTAACCTCCATAAACACCATTCGCCCATCTCCATCTCCAAGGCTAGAAACCTTGAGTTCCATGATCCAAGGAGTCTGGCCTTCCCTCTTTGAAGTTCCTAATTCAATCCATGCAAGGAGGGATGCCATCATGTGGTATCTAGAGCCAATGGTTCTTCAAGGGTAGTCTCTTGCCAATTTTCAGTCTTTTAAAAATCCAGTCAAGTCATGGTGTCTTCTTGCTTGTCTTGAAGTTGTGCTAAATATATCATATTCATGTTATATTCTCATGGTCTATGTGTCTTGTTTTTTTCATTGATTCATGCTATAAATTTTCTTGTGAATCATCTTGGTGCCTAGGTTTCTTTGTAGGATTCGCCCATTTTTGTTCAAGTTTGGATGGCTGGAAAATTTTGTGCATGATAATAAAAATGATGATCATGTGTTTTTATTTTATAATCTATTAAGTTTTGTCATAAGAGTATGATTCTCCCTAATTTTTCTTGAAAGAAAATTCCAAATACACATGCCTAAACACTTTCATGATCAAAATATGATATGCGTGCTATATGTTTGTTGAAATGGCCATGGCATTTAGAGTGCTTTAGAGAGTCAATCATGCATGCGAATTAGTCCTAGCATGTTCCTTGATATTTAACCATTCATGTGTGCTTTGTATCTTTGCACATATTGCTAAATTCGGCCATCTTGCTTTCCTTTTCCATTTGCACTTAAAATGAACATGTTTTCCTTGATAATTTGAGGTTGAAAAGTGATCATATTTGCTTATTTTACTGCTAGACTTTATTTCACATAAAGCTTAAAAAAACTCAAATTATTGGCTCATTAAGCAATCACTAATTGCTAAAAGGATACTCCAAATTTTTGCTAATCAAAATCAACAAACAAAAGTGTAAAACCCAAGCAAAGGAGGAATATTAATATTAAAAAAGAAAGAAAGAAAGTGGCTGGACATTATCATTAAAAAAAAGCCGTGCCAAAACAAGTGAAAAAAAAAATGCAAACAAAATGGATCCTTTGCTAGACTTGTGGTCTTTTGGACAATTTTTCCTACCTTAGAAATTGGAGTTATTCTTTGGACCTTTGGACTATGTTTTAGTGGCTGAATGAGACTTTAAAATTTAACATGTTAAGTGCAACATTTTATCAAACACTTTCTACTCAATTCTAGTGCCATTCTAGGAATTAATCTTTTAAGTGCTTGCCTTTCTTAATGTGCCTTTATTTTAGTTTTGTGTCTTCTTTCTACTCCTAAGTTTTGTCACGTTTATCTCCACTTGAGTTTAGCCTTCCTACTTGTGCATTTTTAGTTTTTATTTCTTTGGACTCTTGTACTCTTGGGTGGTTTCTTCTTGATCTAGGTGTGGAAAGCTCCTAAACTCATCATATACATTTTTGGTGAATTGATTGGAGGATTTGTCCGATTTGACTCCAAGACCTTTAGAAGGAGTTCTACCATCAAAAAGAGTTAATACAACATTGAGAGGCTAACCTTGGGTGTTCCTTGTGAGGGGTGGAGAGTTGAAGACTAGAAGATCTACTTTTATTGTTTACATTTCTCTTTTGCACAATTTCTTTTAGGCCACTTGTGTTCTTGGCCTTTGTTTCTTTGTTTTTTTGGTTTTTAATTCGAGTAGTGCTTATGTGAGTGGCTTGAATACCAGCAAGGTCACTTCAAGCTCCCACCCTAGGGAATCCTACTAGCACATGCTTTAGTTTCTTTCTTTGCATGCTTTAGTGCTTTGGTAGTATAATATCTTAGGTCTTTTACTTTAATTGTTTTCGTTTTAGAAGGCTTCAATTTTCCTACTAGGGAGCCGTACGTGCACACACACACTTATTACTTGTGCAAAAATTGTTTTTGTAAGAAAGTGTAAAAGGGCTTAGTTATTTTTACTTGAAAAGGCTTGGTTTTTAAGTGATTCACAGTAGTCCACCTCCCTTGATAGTTGAATTTCTACACTTAGGCCTTTTTATACTAATCTTTCACCTTCAAATACTTGTGAAAACTTTTCATCACTCACTATTTGTGAAAACCTTTTTGAGCCAACCTTTTGAAACAAATTTGTGAAAACCTTTTCTTGATCAAAGATGAGTGATCACTCTAGTGTACATGGTTATAACTCCTATGGTAGTAGACCTAGTATTAGGGATGATCTTAGGGAATTAAAAGTACATAAGAGAAAAAGAAGAAGAAAACACAAGAAGGGAAGAAGAGCTTAGGAGAAGAGAAAAAGAAAATGCAAAGAATAATGAGGAAATAAGAAATTTACTTGCAAAATTGGTTGTAGAAACTAGTGGATCCAAATCTAGGGTTGCTCCAACTAGGTCTTAAATAGGCAAAGGGGTTAGAATCCCTAAGAGTATGCATGAGGAAGAAAATACAAAAAGAGAGGAAGAACTTAGAAGAGATGAAAAAAGAAAAGAAAATACAAATAAAGAAAGAAAAAAAGAAGAAAAGTATAGAGAGAGTTGAAGAGTGGTTAAAAAAAAACAACAAACAATACTCTTAGAGAAGAGAAGGAGGATAACATTTCTTCCCAAGGGTCTATGCTTAAAGAAAGTCACTTTACCATTGAAAATGATTTAAAAAAGACTCTCTTTATTCATCAAGACCTTAACTCTTTCTCTCATGTTACCACTATTCATGAAGTGGAGATTCAAAAACAAATCCCTCGGTCGATGGTTAGAAGATGAGTCACCCTCGGTCAGAAATTGAGCCAGGCTCGGTCATTTTTTCAGTCACGCTCGGTCAATTTTTGAGCCACGCTCGGTCAAAAATTGACTCACCCTCAGTCAGAAATTCAGCCAGGCTCGATCTTTTTTTGAGTCACGCTCGGTCATTTTTTGAGCCACGCTCGGTCAGGATTTTAGCCAGCCTCGATCAGAAATTGAGTCACGCTCGGTCAAAAATTGAGTCACGCTTGGTCATAAATTGAGTCACCCTCGGTCTTTTTTTGAGTCACGCTCGATCAGTTTTTGAGCCAAACTCGGTCATAAATTGAGCCACGCTCGATCAGAAATTGAGTCACCCTCGATCAAAATTCGAGCCATGCTCGGTCAGAATTTGAGTCACGCTCGGTCATTTTTTAAGCTAGCCTCGGTTAGAAATTGAGTCACGCTCGGTCAGAAATTGAGTCACCCTCGGTCAGAAATTAAGTCACGACCCACCAGAAATTGAGTCAAGGCTGGTCAGAAATTGAGTCACGAGCCACCAAATTTGCACCACGACCCACCGTGACCAAGAACTATGCACCAACTATGGACCATTCACATTTTTTTGAGCACTTCTTAGATCAAACATCTCTTCTAACATGCCTAAATATGCTGGGAAGGTTTGGGGGTGCAAGACCTTCATCCTCCATTTTTACAAATTTTCCAATTTTACCATGTTTTGGTAAAAAAAATATTAAAATTCAATCCCTTGCAGGATGGCTGAGACTTTCGGAGGACAGGTCAGTTATATTATTATGTGGGTGAATGCAAAAATTCAGATAAAAAATTCGATGTCTAGATACATTTTTCTATTTTTCTAGATTTACATATTTTTGTCTCTTAAAAAAATTATTAAAATATATTCCCTTGGAAAAAAATTCTCAAATTTGGTCAGCACAAAGATATGATTTTTCTAAACAATCCTGAAAAACATCAGATCAAAATTCAATTTGTAGCTCCCAAAAAGGGACTTATGTCTTCTTAGAAAAAAGGTATCTACTTGCCCATTGGCTTTGGCCTATGATCCATTTGTTTTTCATTTCTTTACATTGTTATCGTGGGTTTTGGTTTGGTCCCCCACTTGTACTTTTACATTCCTTTATATTTTAGTCCTTTTTGATATGCTGTAGATGAATGGTGTGGGTTGCGGTGCTAACCTAGTTAGGATCTCTTGCCCACATAGTGATGCATTAGCATATCTATCTTTTTTCAAAAAAAATTGTACAAAATTCAATTTTGCATATTAGCCTATTATAGGGGGAGGGTGTGTCTCAGCAGAAACCCAGCGCACCTTGGCTAGTCTAGGGGAGCCACGGGGCCTTCCCCTCACACTCCGTGGGCATTCCTAAACCTGCGTGGTGTTCTCCCGTGGCAACTTATGAATTAAAATTTTTCATCAATCAAACCGAAAGTTTTCGACCAACTTCGGCCGATTATTTTGAAAATTTTTGAAAAACTCCAGATTTGTTCTATCATCATTCTAACCCATATTTTGGTCTATCCAACCTTCGTGAGCCAAATTTTAGCCATCTTGACCCACTCGAATAAAGCACACCTTGACTCCTCTTTCTCCTTCACAAGTGTTGGAGGATCAAGTATTTATGAAATCAAAAAAAAAAAGAAAAGAGGAGAAAAGGAAGGTTCTAGAGTTGGAGGGTAGTGTCTCCTCCAAGGAAGTTGTTCCTAGAAGTCAATTTTTAATAAAACATTCTATCAAGAAATTTCTTCTAGTTGAACAACCTCTTCACCTTCTTAATACTAAAAAGACACTACTCTTGGAAAAGAGTAAGGAGGATAGTGTCTCCTCCAAAAATCTTGTGCAAAAGGAAAGTCACTTTTTAATTCAAAATGATTGCAAAAAGACTTTTCTTCTTCACAAAGATTTTAGCTCTTTTTCTACTGCTGCCACAACCTTACAGCTTAAGATCCACAACCTAAACATTTTTGAAAATAAAGGATCTCAAGTTCTTATTCTTGTGAAGAAGGGGTGGACTTCACCTAGTTCTACTTCTTATGCTACTACTTTGGTGGTGCCTAAAGTAGACAACCATTGTCTATTTAGGACTTCTCTTTCTTTAGTTATTCTAATAAAGCACCCAACCTTTGGTTTATATTGTTTATTAGATACATCTTATGGTGTCTTATTTTCTATTTTTGATCTTAAGGGAAGTTCAAACTTCTTTGAACTTAATCTTACTACTTCCCTTCAAGACCAAATTAGATTCTATGACTTTTCTAAACTCTTTACACCCTCTTCCATGATGTATCTAACATATAATATGATCAAGGGTTGTCTAGGTAGTTTCCTTATTATATTCACTTTGTTTTCTTGTAGAAGCCCTGGTTACTACACAGGGTACTTTAGGCAAGATACCTTAGTATGTAGAAGTACTTTATTAGTTTCTTATAGTTTTAGTACTTTAACATTTATAGGATTTAGTTTTACACTTAGAGTACACTATAGTGAGGATCCTATTCTTATACTTAGAGAACCCATCCTTCCTAGTCTAAGAACCCTTGTTAGGTCTGTAGAAGGGATTCCTCATAGGGTGCACTTTCCACATGTATTATATGCATATATCATTACTAAAACTTTGTTTCTTATTTTTGTAGGTGATGCTATCCTTGTGGAAGGACCACGGGATTTGAGGACAAATCCTTTCGAAGGGAGAGGGTATGATGGAAATCTAATCCCCAAGGATCCCTTTGGAAGAGGTAAGACCAAGAAGGGTGAAGGTTGATCCAGGGAGACTCACACTTGAAGACCAATGGGCCTTTAACTAGGTCCATGGTTATGAGGCTAGAGGAGGCTTCTAGAGAGGAGGTGCTTCTTAGACCTATACTCAATATGAGTATTGAGTATGATTCCTCATTTTAGTCTCATAGTCTCTATTTTACATACATTGTATAGTTTGATTTCTTGTACCTTGTATATAGTAGATACTTGTATAGGTGTATTTTTTCCTTTGTATTTGTGAGGCCCTTTATTTCCTTTTATTAGCTATTGTATATTGTTTCTAGGGTAGGTTACTTGGACACTTTGACTCCATTTAACCTAATCTAGAAATACACTCTTTTCTTAGTTTTCTAGTAGTAGGTTTGGGAGTGGCATTAGCAAGTTAGAGTGTGTAACTAGCAAGCTAGAGAGTGTTACTAGCAATTGGACCTAGAGATGGGCCTAGGCAAAATTTTACATATTAGACTCATTTTACTCCTAATTTTTCATAGATTTGATTTAGCTAGGTTTCATTCACATTAGATTAACCTAACTAAACCAAATCAACATTTTTTCAAAACCGGTTGGAGTAAAATAAAGTCCATGAGCCGCCCACCTTGATTTGTGTTCACATTGCTTGTTCACACTCAAGCTTAGAAGCTTGAAGCACAAGTTTCTCCTTATCTTGCTTACCAAGCAAGCTAAGTGAGTAGCTTGCTCTCCAAGCCTCTAGACCATGGATGGTTAGCTACACCTTACCATGGTTCCTAGTGAACCATGGTTAAGGCTAGCTTGCTCTCCAAGCTTCCTACTCCTATATTTTCATTTTTCCTTCATTGTAAAACACTTTTGGCATATATTGAGAGTTATTTTCGAAATTGGTTCAGATTTCTCTCTTCTAAAAGTCCCAAACCTCTTTGATATTCATCTAATTCTCTTATCCCTTCACTAGAAGAGTGTGGTGAGAATTGAAGAGACTTATCTCTTCTCCTAGGAGTGGCGTCTCTTGGGAGAGTTCTCCACCAAACCGTGGTGGTTCTAAGGTCTCTTCCTCCATTGGAGACCTTAGAGAAGCTTAAGAAGAATCAAGGAGCCAAAGATCTAAGGAGGAGCTTGAAGAGGAATCAACATCAATCCGGTTTCTCAACAAGTTTTCCATCACCTAGCCTAGTTTCTATCACTCCCAACCCACCCGAGGGACGGTTTATGCTCTTTTCAGCTAATTTTTGGTGGGTTTTCCCTTTGTTTACCATCCCTGATCAAATTTGCACCAAATATGCCCTACCCTATCACTTGTCTAGCCTATTTTCCCTTTGATCATCATCCTTGCCCAAAATTGCACCAAACCTAGCCTACTTTCTTTCCTGCCCAACCCACTCGAGGGAAGGTTTTTGCTCTTACGAGCTAATTTTTGGTGGGTTTTCCCTTTGTTCACCATCCTTGCCCGAATTTGCACTAAATATGGTCTACCGTTTCCCTTGTCCAACCCATTTTCATCCTTGGCCAAAATTGCACCAAACCTAGCCTAGTTTCTATATCTCCCAACCCACCCGAGGGACGGTTTATGCTCTTTGGAGCTAATTTTTGGTGGGTTTTCCTTTTTTTTTTATCATCCTTAACTGAGTTTGCACCAAATATGCCCTACCCTATCACTTGTCTAGCCTATTTTTCCTTTGATCATCATCCTTGCCCAAAATTGCACCAAACCTAGTCTACTTTCTTTCATGCCCAACCCGCCCGAGGGACGGTTTATGTTCTTACGAGCTAATTTTTGGTGGGTTTTCCCTTTGTTCAGAATCCTTGACCGAATTTGCACTAAATATAGCCTACGCTTTCCCTTGTCCAGCCTATTTTCCCTTTCTTCATCATCCTTGCCCAAAATTTCACCAAACCTAGACTAGTTTGTATCCTACCCAACCCACCCGAGGTACGGTTTATGCTCTTACGAGCTAATTTTTGTTGGGTTTTCCCTTTGTTCACCATCGTTTCCTGAATTTGCACCAAATATGGCCTACCCTTTCCCTTTTCCAGCCTATTTTCCCTTTGTTCATCATCCTTGCCCAAAATTGCACCAAACCTAGTCTACTTTTTATCTTGCCCAACCTACCCCAGGAACAGTTTATGCTCTTAGGAGCTAATTTTTGGTGGGTTTTCCCTTTGCTTACCATCCCTGACCGAATCTACACCAAATATTTCACTTGTCCAGCCCATTTTCCCGTTGTTCATCATCCTTGCCCAAAATTGCACCAAACCTAGCCTTCTTTCTTTCCTGCCCAACCTACCTGAGGGACGGTTTATGTTCTTACGAGATGATTTTTGGTGGGTTTTCCCTTTGTTCACCATCCTTGCCCGAATTTGCACAGAATATGGCCTACCCTTTGCCTTGTCTAACCTATTTTCCCTTTGTTCAATGCCTTTCCTGTAAATTGCAGCAAACCTAGCCTACTTTCCTACTTGCCCAACCCACCCGAGGGATGGTTTATGCTCTTACGAGCCAATTTTTGGAGGGTTTTCCATTTGTTCACCATCCTTGCCCAAATATTATGAAATTTCCACCAAATATGGCCTATCTTGTCACTTGTTGAACCTATTTTCCCTCTGTTTGTCGCATTTGTCCCAAATTGCACCAAATATGGCCTACCCCGTCACTTATTCAACCCATTTTCCCTTTGTTCATTGCCTTTACCCAAAATTGCACCAAACCTAGACTACTTTCTTTCTTTCCCAACCCACCCGAGGGACGGTTTATGCTCTTAGGAGCTAATTTATGGTGGGATTTCCCTTTGTTCACCATCCTTGCCCAAATTTGCACCAAATATAGCCTATCCTATCACTTGTCCATCCCATTTTCCCTTTATTCATTGCCTTTGTACAAGATTGCACCAAACCTAGACTACTTTCTTTCTTTCCCAACCCACCCGAGGGACGGTTTATGCTCTTAGGAGCTAATTTTTGGTGGGATTTCCCTTTGTTCACCATCCTTGCCCAAATTTGTACCAAATATAGCCTATCCTATCACTTGTCCATCCCATTTTCCCTTTATTCATTGCCTTTGTACAAGATTGCACCAAACCTAGCCTATTTTCTTGGATTTTGTTCCTTTCGGTAAATATATATGGGTGATCGCCTAAGTGATCACTCTAGTTGAATTTTAGCCTCTCGGTTGGAGATGGTTGCATGCTTGGTTCATCCCATTCAACTTTGGATGGTGTTGATGGTGGGTTCGTTTTGTTGGAAATTGGTATTTTGACTAGTCCCAAGCTAATTATCCTCTTCCTATAGTTGATGTTGGATGAGTTATGACATGGGTTGCCTATTGTTCATGAGATTTTATTGCCCAGAAGACTTTTCCATTGAGATTTTCTTGTCTCGGACATTTGCTCCCTGAGATTTTCTTGTCCCTGAGATGATTTTGTCCCTAGAATTCTCATGCCTAGCGATGTCAAACAGACGTCACTTGATGTTTCAATTTGCTTGCATGGCTTTGAAAATGCAGGGCGTGGTTCGATCGGTGGTGTTAAGTTTGGTGCACGTGGGGGTGTATGAGTGGTGATTGGATTGTTTTTATTGGCTGGCTCCATGCTTGTGCATCGAACAGTTAACATGCATTCCTTTTCATGGCTTTGTCGTGAAGCTCGGTTCTTGTGTTGCCTTCCTATTAAATGGTATTCTTGTAGCCTTCGAGATTGCTCCATCCATAACCTTTCTCGGGGTTGTTGGGGGATATGAAAGTAGTGCACGTGATCCATGTTAACCATGTATAGTAATGGATTTCATGGAATGTGTGTGCAAACTATTCTCTTGGATCCGTTTATGTTACGAACATTGTTTTTATGTCCTATGTTGTCCATAAAAATATTGGTTGCCTTGAATGATGATTGTCTTTGTGCAAGGTTTGTCCACCTTAGTGTGGCAAACAATTGCATCATGTGTAGAGTCATTGACGGATGCTACCTGGTTGATCCTACCAGTAGTCATATGCTTGTCTCAAAGATTAATCCATGCATGTGTAAGTATGAACTAATTCAGACTGTGAAACTACGAATGGCTCATTAAATTAGTTATAGTTTGTTTGATGGTATCTACTACTTGGATAACCGTAGTAATTCTAGAGCTAATACGTGCAACAAAACCTGACTTTTGGAAGGGATGCATTTATTAGATAAAAGGTCAAGCAGGCTCTGCCTATTGCATTGATGATTTATGATAACTCGTCGGATCGCACGACATTTGTGCCGGCGATGCATCATTCAAATTTTTGCCCTATCAACTTTCGATGGTAGGATAGTGGCCTACCATGTTGGTGAAGGGTGACGGACAATTAGGGTTCAATTCTAGAGAGGGAGCCTGAGAAATGGCTACCACATCCAAGGAAGGCAGCAGGCGCGCAAATTACCCAATCCTGACACGCGGAGGTAGTGACAATAAATAACAATACCAGGCTCATTGAGTCTGGTAATTGGAATGAGTACAATCTAAATCCCTTAACGAGGATCCATTGGAGGGAAAGTTAGGTGCCAGCAGCCGTGGTAGTTCTAGCTCCAATAGCGTATATTTAAGTTGTTGCAGTTAAGAAGCTCGTAGTTGGACATTGGGTTGGGTCGGTCAGTCCGCCTTTGGTGTGCACCGATTGGCTTGTCCCTTCTACTAGCGATGTGCTCTCGGACTTAATTAGCTAGGTCGTGCCTCCGGTGTTGTTACTTTGAAGAAATTAGAGTGCTCAAAGCAAGCATACGCTCTGGGTACATTAGCATGGGATAACACCACAGGATTCTGGTCCTATTGTGTTGGCCTTCGGGATCGGAGTAATGATTAACAGGGACAGTCAGGGGCATTCGTATTGCATAGTTAGAGGTGAAATTCTTGGATTTATGAAAGAAGAACAACTGCGAAAGCATTTTCCAAGGATGTTTTCATTAATCAAGAATGAAAGTTGGGGGCTTGAAGATGATCAGATACCGTCCTAGTCTCAATCATAAATGATGTCCACCAGGGATCAGCGAATGTTGCTTTTAGGACTCCGCTGGCACCTTATGAGAAATCAAAGTCTTTGGATTCCGGGGGGAGTATGGTCATAAGGCTGAAACTTAAAGGAATTGACAGAAGGGCACCACCAGGAGTGGAGCCTGCGACTTTATTTGACTCAACACGGGGAAACTTACCAGGTTTGACATAGTAAGGATTGCCAGATTGAGAGCTCTTTCTTGATTTTATAGGTGGTTGTGCATGGTCGTTCTTAGTTGGTGGAGCGATTTGTCTGGTCAATTCTGTTAATGAACGAGACCTCAGCCTGCTAAATAGCTATGTGGAGGTAACCCTCCATGGCCAGCTTCTTAGAGGGACTATGGCCGCTTAGGCCACGGAAGTTTGAGGCAATAACAGGTCTATGATGCCCTTAGATGTTCTAGTCTGCACGCACGCTACACTGATGTATTCAACGAGTCTATAGCCTTGGCTGACAGGCCTGGGTAATCTTTGAAATTTCATCTGATGGGGATAGATCATTGCAATTTTTGGTCTTCAACGAGGAATTCCTAGTAAGCGCGAGTCATCAGCTCGCGTTGACTATATCCTTGCCCTTTGTACACACCGCCCATCACTCCTACCGATTGAATGGTCTGGTGAAGTTTTTGGATTGCGGCAAAGTGGGCGGTTCGCTGCCCTTGACGTTGTGAGAAGTCCACTGAACCTTATCATTTAGAGGAAGGAGAATTCGTAATAAGGTTTCCGTAGGTGAACCTGTTGAAGGATCAATGTCGATGCCTCAATCAATTTGACCGGTGAATTTGTTTATCTACTCAAGATTGGCTTAAGGTGTTCATTAACATCTCATCCTTCCCCGTGTTTGGAGGGAGTGGGTTGTGCCATGCTCAGTCGACTTTCTCTGATCAAACCTCAAACCACGACGCTTCGTGCACGAAGGAATAAAAAATTGTTCAGTGTAATGTCGTGGACTCGGAGACGGTGATCTGCAGCGTTGTCTCAACACATGATATAAAAGGACTCTCGGCAACGGATATCTCGGCTCTTGCATCGATGAAGAACATAGTGAAATGCGATACTTGTTGTGAATTGTAGAATCCCATGAACCATCGAGTTTTTAAATGCAATTTGCGCCTAAAGCCATTACGCCAAGGGCATGCCTGCCTGGGTGTCACAAATCGTTACCCCTTCTGCATGTATTGTTTTAGATACTGTGTTTGGGGTGCATGATGACTTCTCACGAGCATTGTCTCATGGTTGGTTGAAAATTGAGTTCACGGTTGAGCGTGCCATGGTATAATGGTGGATGAGTAATGCTCGAGGCCAATCATGTGTGCGTCTTTGCAGGTTTCGACTCTTGACCCAATTTTTCTTGTATTTTTGACATCTCTAACGAGACCTCAGGTCAGGCGGGGCTACCCGCTGAGTTTAAGCATATCAATAAGCGGAGGAAAAGAAACTAACAAGGATTCCCATAGTAACGGTGAGCGAACCGGGAAGAGCCCACCATGAAAATCGATTATATTTGGCATCCAAATTGTAATCTAGTGAAGCATCCTCAGTAGCGGATCGGGCCCAAGTCCCCTAGAAAGGGGTGCCAGAGAGGGTGAGAGCCCCGTCATGCCCGGACCCTGTCGCACCACGAGGCGTTGTCGGCGAGTCAGGTTGTTTGGGAATGTAGCCCCAATCAGGCGGTAAATTCTGTCCAAGGCTAAATACTGGCGAGAGACCGATAGCGAACAAGTACCGTGAGGGAAGAATGAAAAGGACTTTGAAAAGAGAGTCAAAGAGTGCTTGATATTGTCGGGAGGGAAGCGGATGGGGGTCGGTGATATGTCTTAGTCGAATGTGGAATGGTGTTAGCCAGTCTGCCGATCGACTCGGGGCATTGACCGATGCAGATTGTGATGGTGGCCCAAGCCCTGGTTGTCAAAATGCTCGTGGAGACGTCATCGTCACGATTATGGACGGCAACATACGCCTTTGTGGCGTGCTTTGGCACTTACATGCTCCAGGCATCGACTTGTGGGCTCCCCATTCGGCCTTCCTTGAAACACGGACCAAAGAGTCTGACATGTGTGCGAGTCAATGGGTGATTAAACCCGTAAGGCACAAGGAAGCTGATTGGTAGGATCCCCTTGTGGGTTGCACCGTCGACTGACCCTGATCTTTTGTGAAGGGTTCGAGTGAGAGCATACTTGTCGGGACCCGAAAGATGGTGAACTATGCTTAAGTGGGGCGAAACCAGTGGAAACTCTGGTGGAGGCCTGCAGCGATATTGACGGGCAAATCATTCGTCTGACTTGGGTATAGGGGCGAAAGACTAATCGAACCGTCTAGTAGCTAGTTCCCTCCGAAGTTGCCCTCAGGATAGCTAGAGCCTACGGGAGAGTTCTATCAGGTAAAGCCAATGATTAGAGGCATCAAGGGCGCAACGCCCTCGACCTATTCTCAAACTTTAAATAGGTAGGACGATGTGGCTGCTTTGTTGAGCCACTCCACGGAATCAAGAGCTCCAAGTGGGCCATTTTTTGAAAGCAAAACTGGCGATACGGGATGAACCGGAACCTGGGTTACGGTGCCCAACTGCGCGCTAACCTAGACCCCACAAAGGGTGTTGTTTAATTAAGACAGCAGGATAGTGTGGTCATGAAAGTCGAAATCCGCCAAGGAGTGTGTAACAACTCACCTGCCGAATCAACTAGCCTTGAAAATGGATGGTGCTAAAGTGCATGACCTATACTCGGCCGTCGAGGCAAGAGCCAAGCCTTGATGAGTAGGAGGGTGTGGCGGTCATTGTAAAACCCAGGGCGTGAGCCAAGGCGAAGCGTTCGTCGGTGGAGGTCTTGGTGGTAGTAGCAAATATTCAAATGAGAACTTTGAAGGCTGAAGAGGAGAAAGGTTCCATGTGAATGGCACTTAAACATGGGTTAGTCGATCCTAAGAGATGGGGGAAGCCCATCTGATAGTGCTCTAAGCGCGTACTCTAAAAGAGAATTAGGTTAAAATTTTTGAACAGGGACGTGGCGGCTGACGACAACATTAGGGAGTCCATAGATGTCGGTAGGGGCCCTAAAAAGAGTTATCTTTTCTATTTAACAGCCTGCCCGCCCTGGAAACGGCTCAACTGGAGGTAGGGTCCAGCGGCTGGAAGAGCACCGCATGTTGCATGGTGTCCGGTGCATCCCCGGCGACCCTTGAAAATCTGAAAGATCGAGTGCCTCCCACGCCCGGTCGTACTCATAACTACATCAAGTCTCCAAGGTGAACAACCTCTAGTCGATGAAATAATGTAGGAAAGGGAAGTCGACAAAATGGGTCCGTAGCCTCGAGAAAAGGATTGGCTTTGAGGGCTGGGCACGGGTGTCCCAGTATCAAACCTGTTGGTTGTCGATGGACTGCTCGAGCTGCTCCTGCGGCGAGAGCGGGTCGGTGAACGGATTGGGAACGAGCCTTTTGGGGCTTCTTCCTTAGGCGTCAAACAGTTGACTCAGAACTAGTACGAACAAGGGGAATCCGACTATTTAATTAAAACAAACCTTTGCAATGGTCCTTGCAGATGTTGACGCAATGTGATTTCTGCCCAGTGCTCTCAATGTGAAAGTGAAGAAATTCAACCAACCGCGGGTAAACGGGAATGTAACTATGACTCTCTTAAGGTAGCCAAATGCCTCATCATCTAATTAGTGACGCGCATGAATGGATTAACGAGATTCCCACTGTCCTTGTCTACTATCCAGTGAAACGACAACCAAGGGAACGGGCTTGGTGGAATCAGAGGGGAAAGAAGACCCTGTTGACCTTGACTCTAGTCCGACTTTGTGAAATGACTTGAGAGGTGTAAAATAAGTTGGAGCTAGAAACAACGAAGGTGAAATACCACTACTTTTAACGTTATTTTACTTATTCCGTGAATCGAAAGCGAGGCGCTGCCCCTCTTTTTGGACCCAAGGCTGGCCTTGGTCGGTCGATCCAGGAGGAAGACATTGTCAGGTGGGGAGTTTGGCTAGGGCGGCACATTTGTTAAAAGATAACGCATGTGTCCTAAGATGAGCTCAACAAGAACAAAAATCTCGTGTGGAACAAAAGGCTAAAAGCTCGTTTGATTCAAATTTCCAGTATGAATACGAACCGTGAAAGCGTGGCCTATCGATCCTTTAGTCCTTCGAAATTTGAACCTAGAGGTTTTAGAAAAGTTACCATAGGGATAACTGGCTTGTGGCAGCCAAGCGTTCATAGAGACGTGTCTTTTTTATCCTTCGATGTCGGCTCTTCCTATCATTGTGAAGTAAAATTCACCAAGTGTTGGATTGTTCACCCACCAATAGGGAACGTGAGTTGGGTTTAGACCGTCATGAGAAACATTATTTTTACCCTACTAATGGAAGTGTCGTAATAGTAATTCAACCTAGTATGAGAAGAACCATTGATTCACAAAATTGGTCATTGTGCTTGGTTAAAAAGCCAGTGGCGCGAAGCTACCATGCGTTGGATTATGACTGAACGCCTCTAAGTCAGAATTCGGGCTAGAAGCGATGTGTGCACCTGTCATTTGGTTTTTGACCAGGAGTAGGGGGTCTCCACCCTCCAGAGGCACGTGCCGTTGGTAATCCTCGTAAGGCTGATCAGCCATGCGAGACGCCTTGAAGCGCAATTCCCATCGAGCGATGGGTAGAATCCTTTGCAGACGACATAAATACGCGACGGGGTATTATAAGTGGTAGAGTGGCCTTGCTGCGAGTTATTGTTGGTGGGTTGATGGTTCCCCCAAGTCGTGTGTTATTACTGGTGCCTCTATGGTGTCCCAAGTCATGTGATAGATTGTTTGTAGATTGATAGTGCCCCCAAGTATCGTATGGATTATTGGTACCCGAGTGTTGTGTTATTGTTGGTGGATTTTGATGGAGGCCACAAGTCTTGTGCGGATTATTGGTACACAAGTGCTGTGTAACAATTGGTGGGTTGATGGTGGCCTCAAGTCATGTGGGTTATTATGGTTGGTGGTTGGTGGTGCCCCCAGGTCATGTGATTTATTGTTAGTGGATTTTGATGGTGGTTTGTGTACGATGGCCACAAGTATTGTGTGGATTATTGGTACACAAGTTTTGTGTAACGACTGGTGGGTTGATGGTGGCCTCAAGTCATGTGGGTTATTATGGCTAGTGGGTTGGTGGTGCCCTAGGTCATGTGATTTATTGTTGGTGGATTTTGATGTTGGTTTGTGTACGGTGCCCCTAAGTCTTGTGAGGATTATTAGTACACAAGTGTTGTGCGTTACTATTGGTGGGTTGATGGTTCCCCCAAGTCATGTGGGTTATGGTTGGTGGGTTCATGTTGCTGCCAAGACTTGTGTGGTAATTGGGGTTGGGTTCACGATAGGCCAAGTCTTGTGTGGTTTTTGGTGGTGGGTTCCATGACGGTGCCTCCAAGTCATGTTGTCATGTTATTGTTGGTGGGTTTGTCGTGCCCGAGTCATGTGGGTTTATTCGCGGTGGGTTCATGATGGTGCCTCCAAGTCATGTTGTAGTGTTATTGTTGGTGGGTTCATGATGCTCAAGTCATCCGTGGGTTGATGATGGTGCCCCAAGTCATGTGTGTTTATTCATGATGGGTTCATGATGGTGCCTTCCAACAAAATGAGTCATGACCTGTCAGGATTTTAGCCACAAAGGGTCTGAAATTGAGGCACGACCCACCAAAAAATGAGTCATGATCGGATATAAATTTTATCCACAAATGGTCTCAAATTGAGGCACAACCCGCCCAAAAATTGAGTCAGGATCGGTCATGATTTTAGCCATGACTGGTCAGAAATTGAGCCACAACCCACCAAAAACTGAGTCAGGATCGGCGAGGATTTTAGCCACGCTCGGTCAAAAATTGATCTACCCTAGGTCAGAAATTAGGTCACGCTCGGTCAGGATTTTAGCCAGGCTTGGTCTGAATTTGAGCCAGCCTCGGTTAGAAATTGAGCCAGGCTCGGTCAAGATTTTAGCCAACCTCGGTCAGAAATTGAGTCAGCCTCAGTCAGAAATTGAGCCACGCTCGGTCAAAAATTGAGCCAGGCTCGGTCTGATAGACCATGGGCTACGGGCCCAATCCCTAGAGCTATGGCTAGGAGAATCCAAGAAGAGTTGGACCTCTTAAAGACTAGTGGGCTTCTCAAGCCCAAGGTATTCTTCACTTGGACTACTCTATCATGAAGAGAAGGCCTAGATATATTTGTGTATATTTTGTACATACTTCTCTTGTATGGGTCTATTTTTTGCCTTTTTATTTGTGAGGCACTTTACTTGCTTTTATTAGTGAATGTATATTGATTTTAGGGTGGGTTACTTGGAGAGTTTAACTTCATTTAACCTCCTTTGTTGATACACTTATTTTCTATTTTTTCAATAGGGAGAAAGGGGTGACATTTAGCAATGCCTAGGAGTGTGATTAGAAATTGGGCCAGAGTTGGGCCTAGGCAAAATTTAACATATTAGACTCATTTTGCTCCTAATTTTTCATAGATTTGATTTAGCTAGGTCTCATCATCGTAGGATGAACCTAACTAAACAAAATCAACATTTTTGAAATAAATCAAATGAGCAAAATAGAGTCAAGGCCGCCTAGCTCATTCCTTCACTCTTGGCCAAAATTTTGAGTCACTCTCTTCAAGGCTTAGTGTAGACCCCTAAAATTGTCCGGGTCAGAAATAAGACTCGACGACTCTCAAAGACCGAAGGAAAGTCAGCCGGAAGGACTCCTGGAAGACCCTGGAAGACCCTAGGATGATTATTCGTAGGTTTAGAAGTCTTAGAATAGCTTAAAATAAGGATGTGGGAGGATTGAAGCTCAATACGGCCTCCTAGAAGTTCAGTACGGCCGTACTGAACAATTTGAACTACAATACGGCCGTACTGAAACCAATACGGCCATACTGAAGTTTTTGAACTTCAGTACGGCCGTACTGAAACCAATACGGCCGTACTGAAGTTTTTGAACTTCAGTACGGCCGTACTGAATTCAATACGACCGTACTGTAGTTCAAAACTTCAGTATGGGCCGTATTGATGTCAGAGGCCGTACTGCGCCTCACTCCTATATATAGGACGTCATTTGGACGTCATTGGACACATTTCCACACATTTGGACACCTTTTGGACTCTCTCGTTTAGTAATTCTGGGGTTTTTGAGCAGTGTTCTGCCCTAGAAGTCTCTCCAAGAGCCGATCCGACGAAGTTCTTGAGTTCTGAGCATTTTGCTTGAGGATTCGAACTAGTCGAAGGGAAATCTTTCTGATTTCCATAGTAAAAATTAATTTTTAGGGAAGGAGGGAGCAAGCGTGTAGTGGGAAGGAGTGCCAAAAAGCCTCCTATTATTTGAATATATAAAAGCACGCTTCAAAGGTTTCTTCTTCAAAATCCTTCCTTTTACTGCTTTCTGATTGTTGCATCGCATGTTTAAATTATTCATCATGTAGATATCTTGTTCATAGTCGTTTCTAATAAATAGGGGTAATTTAGTAATTTTACACTGTTATTCATAAAATAATCCGTCATAGGGAACCCGAAAGGGGCGTTGTGGGGTGCTAACACCTTCCCCGCACGTAACCGACTCCCTTACCCAACTATGGTTGTAATGGCCAAGGTTGATTTGCGAAAATCAATTGCCTTATCCCTTTTTCCAATGTTTTGAGTAAAACATTGGTGGCGACTCCAAGAACCCTTCTTTTTGCGAAAACCACTAATCCATGGAGGGTCCCGCTTGGGATTAACATGGATTGGTGAATCATTTAATAAAATTGTTAGTTCGATGAGGTCTCAGTTTGAGAATAAGCCGTTCTAACAATCCATCATTTTTCAAAACTTAAAAAGAGTCCGACCATCGTCGCGAATGCCAACGTCCGTTTCGGCGGGTGGCGACAGATGGCGACTCCACTGGGGAAGCCTCGAGAGTCAGTCCCATTTAGTGATGGATTATTTCTAAAATAATAGTTTAAAATTACTTCATTACCCCTCGCTTGTATGATAATATGTTTTATCTAATCGGCTTTAATAACTGTTGAATGCTTAAATTTTCGCAATTGTTTGAAATACAAACTGCACACAAACCTTTGCACACAACAGTTCCCTCTATACCCGGGGGCATGAGTGGAAAGCCATAGGGAGTGGATGTTAGTACGGCCGGTTGTCGAATGGGTCTATAGGTGCCCGTAGACCGTTGTCGGAAAACATCACTCAAGGTGAAAACCATGAACTCGAGTCCGACAGTGCGTTGGAGCTTTCCATCAACTTACGACGAGAGGAATTGGGTCCCTATAATGGGGGCACCTTGGGGGCCTCAGACCGGTGAGAACAGTTAGAACCTCCTTGAATATGCACTTTTCTGCAGGATACCCCTACCTCGTGATTCGCTCGTGACTGTTCGTGGATGAGTGAATTGTTTGTGCATTGTTTATGTGACATTGTTTGAGCATACATTGCATTCTTTAAACATACAACATTCCCTTTTAAATTAAGAATAAATAGGAATAAGAATCTTCCATTACATGGTGTTACCATCTACCTTCATCACATTCATATAGGTAGTTTCCCTTTTCACCCAAAAAAATACAAAAAACAAAATACCCAAAAAAAGAAAAAAGTTATTCATCAAAACCAAGCAATTATCATGCATCATCTTAGGGACATCCTGAAAACATGATAATGCTTAGTTGAATAAACACAATGCATGCATATTCAACGCCATCATCTCATATCATGCATTCTTATCGAAGATCATGGAGGGATCTAGGGGAGTGCATTGCATACATCCCTCCCAATAAATCATTAATAAACATTAATAAAAAGAAAGAATTAATCGATGCGTATGTTCAGAATGGATCGCACGCCATTTGTTATTAAATGCAAGCCAACAACCGCGCCAAGCGAACGCACGTCAACTCCGTTGTTGGTAATCATGACAAATAAAGGGGAAGGTCCAACACCGTTAAGGATCACTACTCCAAGGCCTTTTCCCTACGAATCAAATAAGGCTGTGCCATGGATATACGACATCCATTCTTCTGCCGACAGCGATATCTCCAACATCGCTGGACTTGGGGGCATGACTAGGAGTGGCAGGATCTACACTCCCGAAGATCTTCACGATAAAACTCCCAAGAATAAAGGAAAAGAAAAGGAGAAAACCGAGGAAAATAAAGAATCCGAGGAGGAGACTGACGAGCTGTTAAAGTATATCCGACAGAGCGGGTACTCCATCGTGGATCAACTTCATAGGACGCCAGCAAAGATTACCCTGTTGTTGTTGATCCTAAGTTCCGAACCGCATCGGCAAGCTCTGTTGAAAGTCTTGAACGAGGCATACGTGTCGCACACTATCTCCCAAGACAAGTTTGAGGGGATTGTTAGTCACATCACGGCTAGTGATCACCTCTCTTTCACCGATGAAGAGATCCCCGTTGAGGGACCGAATCACAACAAGCCCTTGCACATCTCTGTAAAGTGCAAGGAGTATCACATCGCTAAAGTCTTGGTGCATAATGGATCTTCCTTGAACGTAATGCCAAAAAGAACGCTCGATCAAGTGGCAATCAAGGGAATCCAGATGCGCCCGAGCAACATGATCGTTCGAGCTTTCGACGGTTCTAAAAGAGAAGTGGTGGGAGAAATCAATCTTCCAATCCAAATTGGACCCACCATCTTGAATGTCGAATTTCAAGTGATGGATATTACTCCCGCATACAGCTGTCTCCTCGGCCGACCTTGGATTCATGATGCGAAAGTTGTTCCCTCTACGCTCCACCAGAAAGTCAAATTCATAGTAGGTGACAAGCTGGTGACCGTACAAGCTGAAGATGACATACTCATCAGCAAGCCATCTGCCATACCTTACGTGGATGCAGCAGAGGAAGCTCTAGAGACCGCCTTCCAAGCATTGGAGATCGCCAATGTCGAAATGTTTCCCCGAGAAATGAAGAAGGTAGCCTACATGCTCACCAAGAATGGATACTTGCGTAGACAAGGACTTGGCAAGGATTCCCAAGGAATTCCCGAGCTACCCATCATCAAGGATAATCCGGGGAAACAAGGGTTAGGATACAACCCTAATAAAGATCAAAGGACGAAGAGGAACCAAGATCCTTCTCGACGTTCTTTAAGCCAGATCTTTAGGAAGGCCGGTTCACAAGCGTCAAGGCCGGTCGTCGTCATCAAGTGCTCTTCTCCTTCCGATAGGGACGTATAGACCTGATGACTATTAGAGATTACTCCTCGGGGACAGCCCGACCCCCGAGCCTCGATAGGGCACATGTTTCCACTATGATTATAATAAAATCATTCTTTATTATTTCTTATTGCTTCTTTTCTTGCTTACAATAAATCTCTAAGCCACATTATTTTAAACCCTGTTTGAATAAGCATGAATGAAGTTAAAATCGTCTTAATAATAATAAACCCGCATCATTTTTATGTGGAAGTGTGTGTGACAACTTGGAGCACCTTTCCTTGGCCTCGACAAGTGCCATCATGGATAAAAAGAAATCCTTTAAAATAAAAGAAGCTCGGCAGGAAACCCAAAAAGGGGGCTGCGCAAAAATAAGAGCAAAAGACCCGCTAGGAATCCCACGAAAGGGTAACCTAGGCAAAAGTTAGGGTTGCAAAAATAAACAAAAACAAAGGTCCGCTAAGACACCACAAAAGGGTGTTTTAGGCAAAAATGAGGACAATCAAAAAGCGAAAATAAATCCATGATGGTACCATGAACCGAATTCAAAACGAAAGGTTCAAGGGAAGCTATCTAAGTTGTCAAATCACAACGTCAATAACAAGATTTTCTTAACTTCATAAGTGTTTAATCGAACAAGCCTAAACACGTAAGCCTACCTTGGCCAGCCATTCTTACAAAAACCATTTTTGAAATAATAATCCCCTCTAAAACACAAACTTTTGAACAAAAAGAATATCTTTCCTTTCTTTTCTCTTGTCCCAAACGATTTTAGAATAATCTAGCTAGTGGAAACATGGAGATATAGTGGTCAATAGGAGGGTTGACATGTCTTCTAAAGGAAGGGAAGGATCACTTGGTTGATGACCCCAATCTCGATATAACACGCATCATTCCTCGGTTACAGAAATCGGCAACGCACAGCCCGTCTAGAGGAATGGCAAAATCCAAGCAAAGAAACGCATCGGTTAATTCTTTTGAAAAAATAAAATCAAATAGAATTAGGTGCATCATACCGCATACATGCATACAGATGATAGGTGTAATGGAAGATCACTTATTCTCTGTTTATTCAAAAAAAAAAAAAAAAAAAAAAAGAGAAAAGCCCAATACGCCCGTACCTAGTTCAGTACGCTCGTACTGAAACTAGGGTTACGGGCAACCCTTCAGTTCAATACGGGCGTACTGAACTGAATACGCCCGTATTGACCCCAACGGACACACCAATACGGGCGTATTGAATCCAATACGGCTCGTATTGGTCCCCCATTTTGAACGATAACGGCCAAGTCAGTACGGCCGTATTGAATTCAATACGGGTCGTACTGACGTAAATTTTTCTATAAATAGGCCCCTTTCTCTCTCATTTCTGCACAGCATTCTTCATTCCTTTGCATACCTTCTTTGTGAGTGTGTCTGAGGTCTTCCCAATTCTGAGATATGGCCGAGTCATCAAGAAAGAGGCACAGAGTCCCCGCGCAAATCGAGATGACCGCGCGACATCAAGAAAGGCTGGAACTCCTAGAGTCGTTCATATTCCAGCCGTCGAGGATGCTTGACTTCACCATACTCCGGGCGATGGAGTGGGAGGACGAGGTCCGTGGCTACATCAACGCCATAGGATGGGGATTCCTCCTTGATCACCACCCTCAGATCTATCCGACGACAACAAAGGAGTTTCTAGCTACCGTCGGCATGACAGAGTCGACGAACAGTTACGGTGCGACGGTCTACTCAGTAGACTTTTGGATGATGGGAGGATACCGCTCCTTGACGCTGGACGAATTCAACGTCCAGGCTGGCTTCTTCCAGCGAGCTGACCAGCTGGAGTATCGGGATGCCATCTGCGAGTGCCCCGATCATCTGACCACGAACAAGATGTGGAGAGAGCTCACGGGTCAGATGGACTACCACGCCGGAGTGAAGGGTACTCGGCTCCCGACAGCGCTACGCATCTGCCACAAGCTGATCACTGGCTCCATCCATGCCAGACTGAAGAGCCCAGAGTCAGTGACGCGGCAGGATTTGCTGGCTCTCTATTGCATGGTCACCGGACAGAAGGCCAACCCCGGATTCTTTTTCCTTGAGCACATAAAGAATCTGGGGGCAAGAGAGGGTAGCGACGCTCGGCGAGGATATATCATGGTCTCCACGCTACTTTCATGACTCGCCGAGACTTGGGGGTGCCCCGATGGCATAGACGCAGGGGAGTTGGCGCCCAAGCCCATTAATGCTGCCACCCTGATCAACATGAAGATCATTGCCAGGGCAGGGAGGCAATTTGTACGGGCGACCACACACGACACCTTCAGCGAGCTCTTCGAGAACATCGAGCTCCCAGGTGATGTGGACCCGCAGCCAGAGGCCGGCACCTCACAGCAGGACAGGGCCTACTTCGATGCTCGTTTCGACGCGCTGCAGCAGAGCATCGACGCTCGATTCAACACTGCGCAGTACAGCATCGACGCCCTTAGACAGGATTTCGACAGCCTGTCAGTCTGGCTGCATCGTCGCTTCCCAGACCCTCCACAGGATCCGCCGGCAGAGGAGTGAAGACCGGCTATCTTTCTTGCTTTTTATGTATTTGATTGATCGGGCTGTGCCCCACTTCTCTTCATTTCCATTGTACAAATTTCATTCTATTTAATAAATGAAATTTTCCACTTTTGAATCCAAATTCTTTAGCACTTTAATTTCTGTACAGAAAAAGCCGAAAATCAACAAAAAAGGCAAAAATACAGAAAAAGCCAAAATCGACAGAAAAGGCAATCAATAGCAGAAAAAGCCAAAAAACGACAAAAAAGGCAAAAATTCAGAAAATCAACCGCATCATACAGAATAACTGAGCCTGGAGAGGCTTGCCGAAATAATACTCCCTCATCTTACAGAATAACTGAGCCTGAAGAGGCTTGCCGAAATAATACTCCCCCATCGTACAGAATAACTGAGCCTGGAGAGGCTTGCCGAAATAATACTCCCTCATCATACGGAATAACTGAGCCTGGAGAGGCTTGCCGAAATAATACTCCCTCATCATACAGAATAACTGAGCCTGGAGAGGCTTGCCGAAATAATACTCCCCAGAGACTTCTCAGCTCACACTCTTGGACCAAATCCCCAGTAAGAGCTATCAAAGCAAGATCAGCAAGATTCCCCAATGGAAGCAATGATCATCCAAACGAAATATCCGAGTCAAAGGACTCAGACTTCCTCAGTGGAAGATAGCTTTCCAACTCGAGCGACGAGTGAAGCTAAGCCTGAAGAGGCTTTCTAAATAATACTCTGGGATACATAAGATCCTCAATCCCGATTCGCCTACTCAGAGGCACCCCTTCAAAAAGAGAAAAATCAAAAAGATCAATAACCATTCCCCAAGCGGAATCCGGCACTCAGCCGAACACCGAACATCAAGATCATTCGCCTACTCAGAGGCACCCCTTCAAAAAGAGAAAAATCGAAAAGATCAATAACCATTCCCCAAGCGGAATCCGGCACTCAGCCGAACACTGAACATCAAGATCATTCGCCTACTCAAAGGCACTCCTTCAAAAAAAGAAAATAAAAAAAAAAGATCAATAATCATTCCCCAAGCGGAATTCGGCATTGAGCCAATCATTGTACGTCAAGATGATCCGCCTAACAGAAGAGGCTAATCAAAATCAACGACAGAATCCCCCAGCGGATAACAGCCTACGCAGAGGCAACAAAACAAAGAAATCAAAAGAGACTCCCGAATAAGGATAACCGGGATACTCCACCAACGTCGAAAGGATGTCAGCCAATCATAAGGCACCGCTCACTTCGGAAAGAGCATTTTTGTGTCTACATCCCTAAGGAATCAGAAATTCCCCAGTGGATACCAACTACGCAATGGAAAGTTGGGACACAAGAACCTATGAGTAACTACACATCCCCTAGACGGATCCCTGCGTTATCCAGCCCTCAGCGACATCAAAATCAAAAACAACCGTCGAAGCAGCATCGTGGACTGTGGAGACAAAATCATCGCAAATCCCTGGAGAGGGCAAACTCACACTGCCAACGTCGTCAGAAACACGGAGGCAGACCCTGGAGAGGGCAAACTCAGCTGTCAAGGTTGTCAGAAACACCGAGACAGAGCCTGGAGAGGCGGTACTCAGCTACCCCGTCGTCAGAAACACGGAGGTATGCAACCCTGGGGAGGGCAAACCGCAGACCCTGGAGAGGGCAAACTCAGCTGCCAAGGTTGTCAGAAACACCGAGGCAGAGCCTGGAGAGGCGGTACTCAGCTACCCCGTCGTCAGAAACAACGGAGGTATGCAACTGCCAATGTCGTCAGAAACACAGAGGCAGAGCCTGGAGAGGCAGTACTCAGCTACCCCGTCGTCAAAAACACGGAGGTATGCAGCTGCCAACATCGTTAGAAACATCGAGGCATGCAGACCCTGGAGAGGGCAAACTCACGCTACCAAGGTTGTCAGAAACACCGAGGTACGGGACGAGCCTGGAGAGGCGACGACTTATACTCAGCTACCCCGTCATCAGAAACAACGGAGGTATGCAACTGCCAATGTCGTCAGAAACACAGAGGCAGAGCCTGGAGAGGCGCTACTCAGCCACCAACGTCGTCAGAAACACGGAGGTGTGCAACTGCTAACGTCGTCAGAAACACGGAGGCAGAGCCTGGAGAGGCGGTACTCAGCTACCACGGTTGTCAGAAACACCGAGGTATGCACGAGCCTGGAGAGGCGACGACTAATACTCAACCTGGAGAGGCTACTCAACAATTTTCCACCGGAAGACACTACAAGTCGGAAGGATGGCTTATTCCCCGGACAATTGGGTCAACTCCTTTACTTGTCAACCGGTACACCAAAAAGCCGTTTGACTAAGTAAAGGGGGGGCAGCTGTAGACCCCTAAAATTGTCCGGGTCGGAAATAAGACTCGAAGACTCTCAAAGACCGAAGGAAAGTCAGCCGGAAGGACTCCTGAAAGACCCTGGAAGACCCTAGGATGATTATTCGTAGGTTTAGAAGTCTTAGAATAGCTTAAAATAAGGATGTGGGAGGATTGAAGCTCAATACGGCCTCCTAGAAGTTCAGTACGACCGTACTGAACAATTTGAATTACAATACGGCCGTACTGAAACCAATACGGCCATACTGAAGTTTTTGAACTTCAGTACGGCCGTACTGAAACCAATACGGCCGTACTGAAGTTTTTGAACTTCAGTACGGCCGTACTGAATTCAATACGGCCGTACTGTAGTTCAAAACTTCAGTACGGGCCGTATTGATGTCAGAGGCCGTACTGCGCCTCACTCCTATATATAGGACGTCATTTGGACGTCATTGGACACATTTCCACACATTTGGACACCTTTTGGACTCTCTCGTTGAGTAATTCTGGGGTTTTTGAGCAGTGTTCTGCCCTAGAAGTCTCTCCGAGAGCCGATCCGACGAAGTTCTTGAGTTCTGAGCATTTTGCTTGAGGATTCGAACTAGTCGAAGGGAAATCTTTCTGATTTCCATAGTAAAAATTATTTTTTAGGGAAGGAGTGAGCAAGCGTGTAGTGGGAAGGAGTGCCAAAAAGCCTCCTATTATTTGAATATATAAAAGCACGCTTCAAAGGTTTCTTCTTCAAAATCCTTCCTTTTACTGCTTTCTGATTGTTGCATCGCATGTTTAAATTATTCATCATGTAGATATCTTGTTCATAGTCGTTTCTAATAAATAGGGGTAATTTAGTAATTTTACACTGTTATTCATAAAATAATCCGTCATAGGGAACCCGAAAGGGGCGTTGTGGGGTGCTAACACCTTCCCCGCACGTAACCGACTCCCTTACCCAACTCTGGTTGTAATGGCCAAGGTTGATTTGCGAAAATCAATTGCCTTATCCCTTTTTCCAATGTTTTGAGTAAAACATTGGTGGCGACTCCAAGAACCCTTCTTTTTGCGAAAACCACTAATCCATGGAGGGTCCCGCTTGGGATTAACATGGATTGGTGAATCATTTAATAAAATTGTTAGTTCGATGAGGTCTCAGTTTGAGAATAAGTCGTTCTAACAATCCATCATTTTTCAAAACTTAAAAAGAGTCCGACCATCGTCGCGAATGCCAACGTCCGTTTCGGCGGGTGGCGACACTTAGAAGCTTGCTCTCCAAGTTTATAAACCTTGGGTGGTTAGGCCGACCTTACCATGGTTCCTAGTGAACCATGGTTAAGGTTAGCTTGCTCTCCAATTTTTAGAAACCATGGACGGTTAGGCTAAACCTTACCATGGTTCCTAGTGAACCATGGTCAAGGTTAGCTTGCTCTCTAAGCTACCTTTCCCTATATATTTGTAAACCTCACATATTCTCTCACTTTTTGAGAAATGAAATCAGAATTTGCTTCAAATTCTCTACTCTCAAAGTCATAATTGTCGTGGAGAAACCTTCACTCTAGGTTTCTCTCAAAGGTCCTAAACCTTTGGCTTGGTTCAACAAGCTTCTTCATTCTCTGTTGGAGTGGCCGAACTCACCTTGGTGACTCAACCTCCATTGAAGTTTCTTCAAAGGAGTTCTTCAATCCTAAGGCATGGTCAACCTCAAGAAAATTTTCGGTCCTTGCATGGAATGGCTTGGAAGAACAACAATCCTCTCCAAGTTTTTCCATCATTTTTAGTATCAGAGCGTAGTGCTCTTGAGGTATTGTGTCTCTAACTCTTGTTCTTGCTTCCGTGTTGTGTAGTCCTTTTTTACTTGTCAAATATTGGTTTGCTTAATGAATCTATGTTTCTAAATAATTTTGACGAATTCAATTTGTCACATGAGAAGTAATTGATTAATATTTTGCTTGTTTCCTATTCTTGTGAATCAATTTGGTTTGGTGCTTTTAGGACTCTTGAACTTGTGCGTTTTTGTTGTTGCTTGAGTCTCTCTATTCCTTAACATGTGTCCGTGATTGGACAACATTCATATTGCATTAGTTTTGATTTTGAATCACTTGTTTTGTCCTAGAAGTCATGTATAGTCCTTTGTATGTTGTTGAATCCTAGACTAGCTTGTTTGACCTAATTTTTGTGTTGTTTTTGAGTCATTATTTGGTGAACCTACTTACATGTGCTTTTGAATTACATATTTGAGTTCATGATTTTCTATTAGTTCTAGAAAATTTCTTAGAGTTAGGTTTCCTTCATGTCTTCTTAAAAGTTTTGTTAAAAAAAAAAATTGTCAAACACTAATTGCTATTAGGTTTCTTTGAGTCTTATTGTGTGGCTGAAACTTTTAACATTTCTTAAACATTAAAAACAGAGGCAAATCAGAGGTGTATGTGTTCTAAAAGCATTAGGAAAACAAAAGAAATAGTGCTTAAAAACTTGACCTAAAAATACTACAAAATTGTGAAGCACTAGTTGAATGATGCATGTAAACACCTCTTGTTTTGTGAAAATATTTTGGCAGCAGTTTTATCTCTTAAATTCCGAGACTCTTGTATGATTAAAAGGCATTAAACTCCTATGTCAACAAAAAGAAAGAACAAAAGAATTTGCAAAAGAAAACAAAAAGAAAGAACACAAGAAAAAGCCAAGGAGTGAAAATTTGGTGCAAAATAGCTCTCGGTTTTTGCTAGATTTTGTGTATGCTTGCCTTGTAATTTTCAGTCCAGCCACATATATTGTGTCTTTTTTTGTTTGTAATCTTAGCTTTTATTTTTTAATCCACTCTAGTGCCTTTGTTAGGAATTCTTTTGTGTGCTAGCTTTCAAATTGTGCCTTATTTGTTGCTTGTCTTTTCTTGGACTTCCTTCTAGTTTTGTCTCATTTCTTTCCACCAATTGGTGTAGCTGTTCCTAGTTTTGCATTTTCAGTTTTTAGATTTGTTATTCCATCACTTAAGGTGTGTTGAGTGCTCCTTGAAGGTGTTGAAGGCCAAGCTCAAAGGAAGCCAATATTGAAGGTTTTTGGTGGTGGCCTAGAAGAAGTCCTTCTCCATTGGAATTTGGCTTTCAGTTCTAAACACCTAGAAGTATCCAATATCAAGGCTACTTCTTAAAAGTGGAGTGATACACTTGAGAGGGAAGCAACATTGGTGGCTGGAATTGGAAGAAAAATAGCAAAACATTTTGTAAAAAGTTTTGTGAAAACAAGAAATTAGTAACAAATTTAGTGACAGAAATTTTAATTTTAAAAATTTCCATTTCTAAATCTGTCACTAAAATTGTCACTAATTAGTGGCTGAACTTTTGTTTCTAAAAACATTTGGTGCAGCCATTAATTTTCATTTCAAGTGAATTTGCATTTTATTTGAATGTGATTTACATTTGGTGTAGATTTGCATTTCATTTGGTGTAAATTTACATTTCATCTCTTGTAAATTTTTTTCAACTTCTCATTTTTGTACAAGGCCTTTATTAGGAGTGTCTTGGAGTGCCTTTGGTGTATCTCCATCTCTCCTTAGTGTTTTCAATTAGGTAAAAATATGTAGTGCTTGTGAGAGTGGTCCTTGGGAGTCTTTGGTACTTTCCAAGCTCTCACATAGGTTTACTTGTCTTAAACGCCTAGTTTATGTTTTCTTGCCTTTAAGTTTTCTTGCAATTTAGGTTTTCATGCAATTTATGTTTTAAGCACTTTATGTTTTCAGCCATTTAATTTTTCAAGCAAGTTATGTTTTCATGCCATTTATGTTTTCAAGCAATTTATGATTTCAAGCATTTATTAATTGTACACTTTAGGCACTTGTGTGTTATTTTCTTTTTGAAAATATCTTTGTGAAAATTGTTTTGTGTAAGGCAAACGTACAAGGGGGTTTAGAGATATTTACTTGAAGAGGTTTGGTTATTAAGTGGCTCTTTAGTAACTCACTTTTTGAGAAATGAAATAAGAATTTGCTTCAAATTCTCTCCTCTCAAAGTTGTAACTGCCGTGGAGAAACCTTCACTCTAGGTTTCTTCCAAAGGTCCTCAACCTTTGGCTTGGTTCAACAAGCTTCTTCATTCTCTCTTGGAGTGGCCGAACTCACCTTGGTGACTCAACCTCTATTGAAGTTTCTTCAAAGGAGTTCTTCAATCCTAAGGCGTGGTTAACCTCAAGAACATTTTTGGTCCTTGCATGGAATGGCTTGGAAGAACAACAATCCTCTCCAAGTCCTTCCATCACGGTAATTTTTTGAGTCACGCTCGGTCATTTTTTGAGCCACGCTCGGTCAGAAATTGAGCCACGCTCGGTCAGAAATTGTCACCCTCGGTCATAAATTGAGCCAGGCTTGGTCATTTTTTGAGCATGTCTCGGTTAGAAATTAAGCCACGCTCGGTCAGAAATTAAGTAACCCTCGGTCAGAAATTGAGCTAGGCTCGATCATTTTTTGAGTCAAGCTCGGTCATTTTTTGAGCCACGCTCGGTCAGAATTTGAGCCACGCTTGGTTAGAAATTGAGTCACCCTCAGTCAGAAATTGAATCACCCTCGGTCATTTTTTGAGTCACACTCGGTCATTTTTTGAGCCAACCTCGGTCAAAAATTAAGCCACGCTCGGTGAGAAATTGAGTCACCCTTAGTCAGAAATTGAGCCAGGGTCGGTCCTAAATTGAGTCACCCTCGGTCAGAAATTGAGCCAGACTCAGTCATTTTTTGAGTCACACTCGGTCATTTTTTGAGCCACGCTCGGTCAGGATTTTAGCCAACCTCGGTTAGAAATTGAGTCACCCTCGTTCATTTTTTGAATCACGCTCGGTCAATTTTTGAGCTAGCCTCGGTCAGAAATTGAGCCACGCTCAGTCAGAAATTGAGTCACCCTTGGTCAGAATTTGAGCCACGCTCGGCCAGAATTTGAGTCACGCTCGATCATTTTTTCAGCCAGCCTAGGTCATAAATTGAGTCACGCTCAGTCAGAAATTGAGACACCCTCGGTCAAAAATTGAGTCACCGTCGGTCAGAAATTGAGTCACGACCCACCAGAAATTGAGCCAAGGATGGTTAGAAATTGAACCACGACCCACCGTGACCGACCACTATGCACCAACTATGAACCATTCACATTATATTTAGCACTTCTTGGATCAAACATCTCTTCTAACATGCCTAAATATGTTGGGAAGGTTTGGGGGTGAAAAACCTTCATCCTCCATTTTTACAAATTTTTTGATTTTGCCATGTTTTGGTAAAAAAAATCATTAAAATTCAATCCCTTGGAGGATGGCTGATATATATGGAGGGAAGGTCAGTTATATTATTATGTGGGTGCACGCAAAAAATCAGATCAAAAATCGATGTCTAGATATGTTTTTCTATTTTTCTGGATTTATGTATTTTGGTCTCTTAAAAAAATTATTAAAAAATATTCCCTTGGCAAACAATTCTCAAATTTGGTCAGCACAAAGATATGAATTTTCTAAACAATCCTACAAACAATTGGATCAAAATTTGATCTGTAGCTCCCAAAAACGGACTTATGTCTCCTCATAAATCTATTTGTACAAAATTCACTTTTGCATATTAGCCTATTATAAGGGGAGGGTGTGTCTCAGCAGAAACCCGACGCACCTTGGCTGGTCTGGGCGAGCCACGGGGCCTTCCCCTCACACTCCGTGGGCATTCCTAAGCCTGCGTGGTGTTCTCTCGTGGAAAATTTTGAATCAAAATTTTTCATCAATCAAACCGAAAATTTTCGACCGACTTCAGCTGATTTTTTTTGAAAATTTTCGAAAAACTCCATATTTGTTCTATCATCATTCTAACTCATATTTTGGTCTATCCAGCCTTCGTTGAGCCAAATTTTGACCATCTTCACCCACTCGAGGGACGGTTTATGCTCTTTTGAGCTAATTTTTGGTGGGTTTTCCCTTCGTTTTCCATCCTTCACCGAGTTTGCACCAAATATGTCCTACCATATAACCTGTCCAGCCCATTTTCCCTTTCGTCATCATTCTAGCCCAAAATTGCACCAAACCTAGCCTACTTTTTATCTCGTCCAACTCACCCGAGGGACGATTTATGCTCTTACGAGCTAATTTTTGGTGGGTTTTCCCTTTGTTTACTATCCCTGACCGAATTTGCACCAAATATGGCTTACCTATTCACTTGTCCAGCCCATTTTCCCTTTGTTCATCATCCTTGCCCAAAATTACACAAAACCTAGACTAGTTTCTATCACTCCCAACCCACCCGAGGAACGGTTTATTCTCTTTTAAGCTAATTTTTGGTGGGTTTTCCCTTTGTTTACCATCCCTTATCGATTTTGCACCAAATATGCCCTAACCTATCACTTGTCTAGCCTATTTTCCCTTTGATCATCATCCTTTCCCAAAAATTCACCAAACCTAGCCTACTTTCTTTTCTGCCAAACCCACCTGAGGCACGGTTTATGCTCTTACGAGCTAATTTTCAGTGGGTTTTCCCTTTGTTCACCATCCTTGCCCGAATTTCACCAAATATGGCCTACCATTTGCCTTATCTAGCCCATTTTCATCCTTGGCCAAAATTTAACCTAGCCTAGTTTCTATATCTCCCAACCCACCCGAGGGACGGTTTATGCTCTTTGGGGCTAATGTTTGGTGGGTTTTCCTTTTGTTTATCATCCTTGACCGAGTTTGCACCAAATATGCCCTACCCTATCACTTGACTAGCCTATTTTCCCTTTTGGTGGGTTTTCCTTTGTTCAGCATCATTGACCGAATTTGCACCAAATATGGCCTACCCATTCCCTTTTCCAGCCCATTTTCCCTTTCTTCATCATCCTTGGCCAAAATTGTGCCAAACCTAGCCTAGTTTGTATCCTACCCAACCCACCCGAGGGACAGTTTATGCTTTTACGAGCTAATTGTTGGTGGGTTTTCCCTTTGTTCACCATCCTTGCCCAAATTTGCACCAAATATGGCCTACCCTTTCCCTTGTCCAGCCCATTTTCCCTTTTTTCATCATCCTTGCCCAAAATTGCACCAAACCTAGGCTAGTTTCTATATCTCCCAACCCACCCGAGGGACGGTTTATGCTTTTTGGAAATTGGCGCACGTGGGGGTGTATGAGTGGTGATTGGATTGATTTTGTTGGATGGCTCCATGCTTGCGCATTGAATAGTTCACATGCATTCCTTTTCATGGCTTTGTGGTCAAGCTCGGTTCTTGTGTTGCCTTCCTATTAAATGGTATTCTTGTAGCCTCTTGGATTCGGTTTATGTTATGAACACTACTACAAGATGCATATTCTACATCGGTTCTGAAACCGATGTAAATTTAAGCATAAATCTACATCGGTTTTCTGGACAACTGATGTAGATTTATTGTTAAATCTACATCGATTTTCTTAAGAGCCGATGTAGATTGCATTTTTTTTAAAAAACAATGTTGCAGTGTAACCCAGTAGTGAGACGAGCTGCACCAACAACATGTGCGGTGTCCAACCATACAACCCCTTCGCCCACTTCTTCGTCAGCGGAGACGTGGGTCAAGACATATTATCCTCGACGCACTCATCCAACGCTGTAAGAGCACCTTCCACTTTACACGTCCCACGCTTCATTTCTTCC